>NC_054747.1:11045770-11200770 GCF_018143015.1 Lytechinus variegatus | reverse complement strand
CTATGTATTACATCCATATTTCATTTTATTGTTCGAAATATACATGAAATGAAATACTACGAAAATTTGCTTGGCCAATTGATCGTGGGCCCGACAGCAGCTGTGCAGCGCCAGATCGACGAGGCTCTATCACTTGAATAGTTGAACGCCAAACCGGGTGGCAGCAACTCCCATCTTTTAACGTCTTTTGGTCTGACGCGGCCGGGGTTTGAACCCCCGACCTCCCGGATGTGAGAAGGACGCTCTACCAAATGAGCCAACACATATCGATGGTGATACGGGGAATATAAGTTTCATTGCGAAAGTGATTCAATCTTATATAGGTAAATTAATTTGAATACAAAGAAACAGAAAATGAGAAAAAAGGAGAGTGTCTTCAAAACTAGCGCTCATGGTTTTTAGAATAAAATTGATGTTTAGAAGAATTAAATGAAAATCTATTATACAGTTCAGTACACCCTTGTAATTGAGATTTGTTTGCGTTATTCTTTATACGCATGTCTGGAATAGAAAGGCATTTTAATAATCAATTTGCATGTACGACCTTTCCCTTTCTTGGGAGAAGATATATATCTTTATAGTATTTCATTAAGTTCATTATGATTTTTTTTAATTTATATGATATGGATATTGAGCTTACTTTGCGGAACAAGTAACGGTACTTTTAATTAAGATTTAGATTTAGATTTATTCATTTTCCGTTCACAAAGCACAACAAAATCAAACAATACATAGTCAAATTTAAAGTACAACATCAATCGAAATAAGGTATAAACAATGAGAACTAATGCAAACTAAAGTAACTTTGACTATAATAACTATAATAACTATATAAATGAAAGTGAAATAATTTTATTTCTTTCTAATTGTTCTTTCTGCAGATTCTTACTATGGTGTTTGCTTGCTGTGTCATTAATGGCATGAACAAGGATGGATACAATAGAAATATAAACAGAGACCCCAACTCTCCCGCTTTCGGCGGGTGATCTCCCGCCGAAAGCTTCCGCAAAATCTCCCGTTCTCCCACTCATCCCCTGTGTTACCCGCTTAAGATGTGTTTTTTCCTGCTTAAAATTATCTTTCTCCCGCCCAAACATCTTTTTAAATTAACTTGAACCAAATGTTCATATTCGAGCCGATATTCAAGTTAGGACTTAGCTCCGCGCGATCTACCTAGCTATATAGCATCATCCCTCCTTAGGCCCTCCTATGGCCTTCATTGAATCGTTAATTGCTTATTATCATCTATGGCGTACAACCCCTCCCCCCACAAAAAAGAAAATCACGACCAAGAACAAAAGAGAAAAGAAAACAGAAATGGGTAAAATACGATATCATTTTTTTAATATGATGTCAGAGTTTATCACAAAGTTGGATCTTTAAAATACAAATGTTGAAATTTTTGCTTGCTCGCTTCGCTCGCACCTTTTTATTGATTTTACGCGTTACGCCATCTATCTAGCCCCCTCAGAATTGTTGGCTCATTACGCCACTGGTCCCTTCATATATTGAAAAATTAGCCTGAGAGAGCATTTAGAACCCGAGAGCTTCCTGGGTCCTTTTACCGAGTCCTGGACCCCGACCGCAAGGGACTTCGCCATATAGGCGGCGGAAGCGGGGGGGGGGGGGGGGGGACGGGGGGACATGTTCCCCCGTCCCCCTCAATTTAGGTTGGTGACCTTTTTTTCCCCAAAATTTCTGGTGGACCCCCCTAAACTTTTGGGTTTCCGCCGCCAATGGACTTCGCGCTTGTGATGTGCACTTCGCGCACTAAAGTTGGAGTCTCCAGTTTGCTATATAGGGGTTCCAGGTGGGAGAATCTCCAGATCAGAAGGTTCTCGGGGTTGGAGTCTCTGTGTATAGAAAAATATGTCCACTTCTTTGAAGCCGAAGATATGAAGAAGAATATCATGGATATCGACTGTCAGCAAAGACGTTCACATCGAATTGATAAAGATTCATACGGGGGCGTTTCTTGAAACGACCCTTCGGACGATTTATCCGACAAGTCCAATTTTATCCGACAGTTGCCATAGGAACAGTTCCTTTAAGCCAATCAGAATCGGAGAGATGTCAGATCTGACAACGTGTCGGACAAAGATGTTGATGAAAATGGTCCCCTGGCTTCCACTGTCTTTGACGGTCTCAAAAACTTTGGAAATGTGTTTTACGGGAATATTCTTTCTGTAAATATAAAACTACAGCTGGAACAAAACGCTTTCTCAAATTAAAAACAAGATAAAGTAGTGATTTGAAGGTGCAATAAGTATTTTCTAATAGTCATTTCACTAAGAGAAAATAAAATGAAGCCTGGAACAGGATAAACACCACACAACAGATTGACGAAAATGCGATTTAAACAAACTACATTTCTTTTAAAGAAGATACATGCCCTTACGAAAAATTTGTGTATTATTTTATTAACGTTGATTTGCGTAAGAACAAATTGGGTAGAAGATGTTTATTCATGGTAAGGCTCTCTTTTTTACTCAAAAAATGGATTATTATAAGTGTGAGTCAAACACGACAATGTTTTTATTGATATAGATATTTTATGCACTTAATGTTGGTTCTGTAAATAACATTAACTGTAATGTCTTTGTAAATATGTCTGTACAAAAGTCAGTACATGTAAATATTGTGTTTTAGTCCTTATGTCTGTGTCTTGTTTTATCGACATCATTGTATGTATGGAACCAGATCAAAATTAATTTGAATTGAATTAAATTGAAAATGCTTTAATGTTTTATATGCTGCATGTTCAATTGTATTCATAGTAGTCTTTCTCTACTTTCCAAAAGTGTTCAACCTACTTAAGGTTGTGTATGAATGTCAAACTAAGAAGTTTAATAGTAAAATACAAAATCTACACTTCCATATGTTTGGAAGAAAAAACGACATTGCCAATATATCATTTTTTTGTTCAAAAGATGCAAGAATAGTGGTTGTTTTGTATTTTAGCTCTAGTTAACATGGTTAATGCATAGTTAGTTCATGAAAATGTATAAAACTATGAGAAAAAGATGACAAAAAAGCATCAGAATTCACGAATGGAATGGAAAATGGGAGAAGGAAAAAGAAAGGAACTAGGGAGAAAGAGAGAAGGGGAAGAAAAATGTGCTCGAGAGGAGGAAGGAAAGAACAAAAGAGTGTACGTGCATGGCCCTAGAATTCTGGTAGGTGTGTAAAATTGTAGAAATGTAAGTAAAAAGACAAACATTTCGTGTTGAAACCCCTATTTATTTAGTTATTTTATTCATTATCTTTTTTGTCGATTTTGGGGTGAACGAAAACGACCTTCATTTTGTAGCGAACCTTTTTTTTTGCTTGTCAAATTAATTTCAGCACCCCCACGCAAAAAGAAATCGTTCCCATGACCCTGTGTGTGTGTGTGTGTGTGTGTGTGTATGTATTTTGATGTTAGGGTGTGTGTGGGATATATATATGTGTGTGTGTGTGTGTGTGTGTGTGTGTGAAAGAGGGTGAGGGTGTGTGTGAGGGTGTGTGTGTGTGTGTATAATGGAATGGGATTTGGGGGTTTGAGTGAGTGGACATGGTGGATGTGGGTGAGAAAGAAAAAGAGGCAGCTTGATCGAGGTCAGATTTGATTAAGTACTTACAGATGACAGAGATGAGAAGTTAGGGTGTATCATTATTCATTAGTGATTTCATTCTTTAATTATTATGTGCATTGGTATGAAAACGAAATCGAGATTGTAATCGAGGTTTAGAAATTAATTCATTTGTTCTTTTTATTAACAACCTTATAGGAAATCACTAATAAAAGCACTGGCCCAGAAAAATCTAAATATGGTAAAAGGTTTATATGCTATATGCTTCTTTTATTTTAAGGATAAATTTTCTAACAGTGCACATCCAGCCAACATACACACACACACACACAATTCGACACACAAATTCCCATTCACCCTCACAGTCGCGCACACACAACTCTTATCATATTCTATCAAAATGGCTCGTGAGAATTGAATATCAAACAAGATTTTATATCACGTATGGATGTGGGCAAGAGGGGGAGGGGGGGGGGGTCATTAAGCAAATCCATGATGCCACTTTTTATTTCTCTACATTATTATCCCTATCACAGCCTTACATGTAAAACGTCCCATCATTTACTCAGAGCTCAACGATATCCATAAATGATGATCTTTGTATATAGCATTTAGATATACAAACGTCTGCGACAATATAAGTCAAATATTAACATATTGGCTCGTGCAAAATGATGTTTATTGTCATCAAACAGTGTTCCATAGGCGGCATATGAAGACAGATTGTTTTGTGTCTCGTGATTGATGTAGCCCCCACTCGTACGCAACTTTATGTTACCCCTAAACAATACGATAGTAAATACAGGGGCCACGGAACGGTTTCAAAGTGGGGGGCTGAGCCGAAAGGGGGGGGGGGCTTACCATGCAAAAATCACTGTCACATGGTAATTTTTACGTTTTTTTACGCGGTTTTGGAAAAAAGTGGGGGCTGAAGCCCCCGCACCCCCCCCCCCCCTCCGCTTCCGCGGCCCTTGAAATATACCAATTTAAAAAAAAAAGAGGCGAAAGCTAGGACTATAGCAGTAGCAGAAGCAGCAGCAGCATCAACAAAAACAACCGAAAAGGCTAATGACGTCAACTCAATATTTCAATATCTTGTCACTGTGAGCTTTATTGTATCCCTGAAGAAGACGTGGGTTTACGTCGAAAATTTGGACTTGGAAATAAATTTTGTTGGAACTTTAACAATGCATTACCTCTTTTCCCTTTTTTCATGGAACCGCAAAGCAGATAATTTATTCACCACAAGGTGGCGCTATTGAACATGTGATAAAAGGGAAGTTCATCATACACTCTTAAACATGTTGGGCAACGTACGTAAGTCATGTCCACACATTTGGTTTAAACTTATCCAATTCTGGATAGTTTTAAACCAATGATGTGTGCTTTGGGTGAAAACTACACAGTACTGGTTGAAAACTACCCAGAATTTGATATTTTTATATGGCGTGTGAATGGTTGTGTGTGGCGGATTAATATGTTATTTTGAATTAACTTGGCTTTTAAAGGTGTTTGAAAAAAAAAATAATGTAGGCCTACATGAATTATTGTTAGCCTATACTAATTGTAACTTTTATTTTGTAAAAATAAAAAAAATAAAATAGAAATAAAAGTTCATCCTGAAAAAAAGTTGCTGAATAAGAATATCAGAACAATTATAAAAAACATTGACATGATTGATGAAGGTTTGAGGAAGACAGATATGAGCACTATTTCTGACCAATAACATGGCCGTACATATCTCGCTATAATCAATCGATGCATAGAAATAGCGCAAGGTAGATTTATTTATTATATTCAGCACTTTTTTGTAATCATAAACACGATGCGTATCTCGCTAAAATATATATGCTAAAAAATCGAATCACGAGGAGAATGCCGTGTGCAAATTGACTTTAACAAGGAATAACTTTGAGGCCGGCTCTGCTATCTTCTTGAGCAGCATATCAGTCAAGGCAATACGAGACCGAAGCGTGAGCAAAAGTTTTACTTGAATAATAATCACAGGGGCCTACTGACCTGATTTTTTTTGGTACTATTAACTTATTCCCCTCCCCTCGTTTCATTCGCTCTCTTTTATCCTCTTATCTATCTTCATTTTCTCTTTCCTTTCCGTTTGTCTTTTTTTCTGTTTCCCTCTCATGGCAGCATATACAGACCTTTATCATCATCCACATGCATTATGAATTATTGGGGTAAGACCTATTAAAGTAATTGCAGACAGATATTAATCGTGATTGTTCATGTAAAGTATTTCAATATTGTTGTGATATATTGTCCCGGGGGGCCACTTACATTGACGAGTGGATACCATGCGCGACCCCAAAAAACACGTAAAAAGGATGTCTTTTTTTACGATAGGGCACGTTACGTACGTAACGTGATAAGGGTGTCAAAAACACAAAAATAGTGGGAAAAGGGTATCTATTTCGCGAGGAAAATTACGTGTTTAGGGTCGAATTTGCGGGGTTGATAAAACAAAATTAAAATGTTTTATGAAGGATGTCCTTTTTGCCCCAACACTTCGTGTTTAGAGTAGGTAAGGTAAAGCCGACGACCGATGGACCCGTAACATTAAAAACATTCCTGTACTTGTTTAGGGGTTCATTTCAGGGAATATTTGCCAAGAGTATCGTTTTGTTTCCAATACTTGTTAGGGGTAGGGTTTCACACGCCAATACTTGTTAAGGGGTGCATTTTCAGAGTATGGAAATTACGTGTTTAGGGTGCTTTTTGAGACCCCATGGTCGCGCATGGTATCCACTCGTGAATGGAAGTTGCCCCCCCCCCCCGGGTATATTGTACGGCCTATACTTTTCATCTTCGTATATATAGGCCTACTTATTGTCTTAAAGACATTGCCAATGTCTTTAAGACAATAAGTCATTGGAAACCAAAGTTCTTTGTATTCGTCCATCGACCAATAAAATAATCTTGATTCTTTAATCTCGTATAACAAAATGCTTCCAGCTAGTCGGATTGGAGAGTTTCGGTAGCTTTTAATTTTTTGTACTTTACTTCAATAGTAAGTACTGCAAATTTGTTGAATTAGAACGAGTTTTATGAAACGGGTCTCACTGAAATACCGCCATCCCAAAATAACTGCCATCTATTACAAGAGCAATGTAAACTTGCATCCGGCTTCCGTGAATAGAATAGTGTACATGGCTCCAAGACGACAAATGACGCTATGAGAGTACTGCCTAAGCTCGTGAAAACTAATCTCCCATTTCGCGTGTGCAAAAATGATTGATTGAATAATTTTGACGAAAAGGACTTTACGAACTTTTTATAACACCGTGAAACAACTAAATAAATAGCATCGCTGGACGATGATAGCAGAAATAGATACCATGGAAACGTAGGAATATATATAATGACGGTGATAATAAACTCCTTTTCGCGACAATAGCTGTTATTTTGAGAGAAATTAGGAGGAAAGCCTAACAACTTTACAAGAGCCGGGAGAGGAGAGGAGCAACCCGGCGGAAGTATGAGGAGCGTGCGAGGTGTCAAACTGCCCCGGACCAGCGGGGTAGAGCTCCCAGGAAAGTTACGATGGAATAACGGATGTTGGAAACTGATTATTATTTTGGTTTTCGTTACCATCCTCGAAATTAATACCGTATCAGGTGAGTACATTTTTGTCTAAGATTTCTTACTCATATGGAATAGAATTTATTCTGAAATTTATCATGGAAATTTCAATGTTGAGAGTGAGACTTGAGAGAAGTTATCTTTGCGTTTGCCTTTTTTGGACCAAACCTCCTATCGTATCAGGAGAGTTTGGGCATGTTAATGATTGTTCCTATTAAAGTCAGAGACAGATTTACTTAATTTTTCTTAACATGAGATCATGCCTTGATCTACCTCATTTTTCTGTGAGTGTGATTGTTGATTTTGATGACCTCCAAATCCAACTAAATTTCATGTCATTTTGTATTTAAGTTATATAACTTGGCCGTGGGTCTGAACACGTATAGGCCTACCCAGTTGTTGTGTCCGGACAGGTTTAGAAAGTCATTTGGAAAAATTTAAAAGCGAAGTTTCATCAATTTATAGTGCAAAATGTTATGAAATATTATAGAGAACAAAATAGTTCTAAGATGATTGCTTCCATTGAATTCGTATTTTTATTGAAATCCAAAGACGAAAAAGAAGGTTTCAAAAATATTAAGTGTCCGGACACCCGACCCCCCATCCTACATGCAATTTCTGAAGCCTGGCAGAAAATATTTTCTGAAATCATTCTGGGGATTGGGATCTAGATAATTTTTTTATGAGTGATGACATTTCCCATTCTCCAATCCATTCCTACAAAGAGACTGTCTTGTTATCAGATGTAATGTAATACTGCCATGTTAAAAGTGTAAGCTTTACACTGTATGTTACAGGCCTTGTGCATGGTGTAGATCTAGGCCAATTGCTTATTTACCATTGATGACGACTACATCTTCCTCATATCATTTTTGTGCTCATTTTCTAATTTTTGTTTTATGTAGGAGCATGTGACTGTGAGAATGACTGTGCATCCAGCTGTACTGCGGGTCAGTATTGGGATAGCAATGCCACAGCCTGCTTTGATTGTCCTCCAGGATATTAGTAAGTATGATAAAGTCAACAATAACAAAATAAACAACAAAAAATAGGCCTATATAACAGTTTTTGGATGTTGATGCCTTCGTGGTGGTAGGGTTGTGATGATGATGATGATGATGGTTTTTAATATGATGATGATGGTGATAATGATGATGATGATGGTGATGATGATGATGGTCAGATGGTGATGATGATGGTGATGATGATGATGATGGTGATGGTGATGATGGTGATGATGATGATGATGATGGTGATGGTGATGATGATGGTTATGATGATGATGGTGATGGTGATGATGATGATGATGATGGTGATGATGATGATGATGGTGATAATGATGATGGTGATGATGATGATGATGATGATGGTGATGGTGATGATGATGGTGATGATGATGATGGTGATGGTGATGATGATGGTGATGATGATGATGATGATGGTGATGATGATGATGATGATGATGATGATGGTGATGATGATGGTGATGATGATGATGATGATGATGGTGATGATG
This sequence comes from Lytechinus variegatus, assembly GCF_018143015.1. Taxonomy (NCBI): domain Eukaryota; kingdom Metazoa; phylum Echinodermata; class Echinoidea; order Temnopleuroida; family Toxopneustidae; genus Lytechinus; species Lytechinus variegatus. Next base: position 11,192,085 of record NC_054747.1, on the reverse strand, counting down.
ATGGTGATGATGATGATGATGATGATGGTGATGATGATGATGATGATGATGATGATGATGATGATGATGATGGTGATGATGATGATGATGATGGTGATGATGATGATGATGATGGTGATGATGATGATGCTGATGATGGTGATGATGATGATGATGATGATGATGATGATGCTGATGATGATGATGATGATGATGGTGATGATGGTGATGATGATGATGATGATGATGATGATGCTGATGATGGTGATGATGATGATGCTGTACACTACTGATGATGATTACATGTATGGTGGTGATGATGATGACTAATGATGACTATTAAATGATGATGATATTGTACAGTACATTGTAGGTGATAATGATGTTGATAATAATTGGCTATAAAAAATAAACTTCATTTTATAGTGTGCACATAATGAAATGAAAAAAAAGTATCCAAATTATAAATTGTTAACTGGTTCTTTTCATAGTATCCTTAACACATTTTTAAGAGTGCACATACACCTTGTATATGTACATGGACACATTCATAATCAAATAATTTCTTTTTCAAAGGAGTTCCTTTGAGAGGATTTGCCAAAATTGTCATTTTTGGCTTTAAGATTCTGCTCTTGTTTTGTAATTTCTTTACAACATGTATTGGTTGATTAAGTTATTGTGTTCTCAAATGTGGAGTAGTAGTGGTGATCGTATCAGATCATGAGGTCATAACAAAATTAAAAAGAAAATCCTCACAAATGATCATTTTTTTCCTTGGATTACATTTTAAACTTTCAAATGATCAATTTTTTGTATTACTCTACTGGATTCTCTGGAATCAGATTGAGTTTTTTTTTCATGATTGTATTTTGTCCCACATATATTTTACAGAGTCCAAAGATAAAATAGAGCAGGACTTCAGCATCATTCGTTAAACAATCATTTTATCACACAGATAATAATCTTCAATCTGTTGTATTAAAAGGTCGGATGTGAGTGTTTAGTTTCCGAAAGAACACTTCAAGCTTTACATGATGATATCCTTTTTTCAGGAAAGCATTCTAATAAAATGATTAAAATATACAAACAAAAAGAAAGAAAAATCATGGCGCACAACATTTTAACATTTTACTTCTTCCCGCTCTTTTATTCTGAATCTGTGTGCATCACAACAATATTTAAGTTTAAATGTACATGTATCTTCCTTTTTTATGAGAATCATCTGTTTGGTTGATTGTGTGATTTTGTTGAATAAAAAGACCATGTCAGTGTCACCAAAGTGAGTTTGAATAGGACTACATGTATGTGTCAATGAGAGAAATTCTAACCATTCCCTGATCTTGCTAAACTTTACACTCTGTATTTAATTAATACCAAAGAGTCGTGGCTGTCAGATTTGGTTCTTTTCAGCATGTAGATTCATTGAAAATTTGCATTAATTGTGATCGCTCTCTGATGTTCTTTAAAGGTCTATAGTCCACCTTAAAAAAATTTTGATTTGAATAAATAGAGAAAAATCAAACAAGCATAACACTGAAAATTTCATCAAAATCAGATGTAAAATAGGAAAGTTAAGCCATTTCAAAGTTTCGCTTATTTTTCACAAAACAGCAATATGCATTTCAGTGGCATGCAAATGAGACAGTTGATGATGTCCTTCACTCACTATTTTATTTTTTATTTTTATTTTTTATTTTTATTGAATTATACAATATTTCATTTAAAAATATTTACCCATAAGGACCAACTTGACTGAACCATAATGCTAATTCCACATGCTCAGGGAGGAATTAATTGTTGTTTCACTTGACGATGAGGAGAAAATTGCAATATTTCGTAATAAAATACAAAGAAATAGTGAGAGGATGACGTCATCAGTCTCCTGGTTTGCGTACTGATCAGGATGTGCGTATAATTATTTTGTGAATTTAAGCCTTAAAATGTCATAACTTATTTTACAATTACATCCAATTTTATTACATTTATTACATCCAATCTTATTTTACATCTTTACGATATTGATGAAATTTTCAGTGGTATGCTTGTTGGATTTTTCGCTTTTTATTCAAATTACTTTTTTTGTTGGGGTGGACTTGTCCTTTAAAGAGGGCATTTTGATCACTTTCATCATTTACAAATTATCCATGTTACTTTTAAGCCCATTTCATGCTTTGAAAATGAATTGATATATTAAAAGGAAAAATTTAACCGGGTACGTCATCAACATATAAAACACATTTTTATTTAAAATCTTTATCAAAGAAAATGGTTTAATTGGAATAGTGGCATGACTTTGGGGGATTCACCAAATCTAAAGAGTACAGCCTTCATTTCTGGAACTTTACTTGTCGAGTTTCAGTTTGAAGTACCTGTAACTGCAAAATGTACAGAATATAGTGATCAGTATGATAGTTGTGTACTAGTATTATAAAATTCAAGAGGTCTATCCTGGCCAAAATCAAACTGGCCAATCACTGGTTTTAATTGTTACCTCCTCTCACTGGCCAGTCTAATTGCAACCAACCCATTCAAAGTAGATTATTAGTCCGTGTGGCATCAATACCATGACTACGGGACGCTATGGGGGAAACATGCCGATTGTTTCTCTATTTGCTATATAGTCTTCCCTGCCATTCTTAAGTTCCAGTTTGTTTACACAGTTGAGCAATCTTGGAGTGCTCTTCATTCAATCAAGCATGCATGCTATGTAAAGAAAAGCTTACAGTTGCATGTAGATTTTTGACGAAATTCCTGTATGTTCCATCACAGTGTTAAGTGATTATGTTAAAAGATGAATTTGATTTTTTTCTCTTTACTCATGTACTTTACATAGCTGCAATTTATCAAAAGGCAAACAGTTTTCTTTAGCTAGGTGCAAATTCAGTGAAAACAAGTAAAATTTTGAAATTAGACCCCCCATTTTACATCAAGGAGGCCATGTTGAGGACAGTGGATGTTCTTTTATATTTTGGTCATCTGAAGACTAAATCTACAGAAACAGCTGTTTGTGTATTAAAAAATGGCTCATCCATTAAAATAATAAAGCCATGTACATGAAGATATAATATTTTATGTCTAAAATTACAAAAGAGAGACGATTCCTTATAAAGTGGCATCCGTGTGCACAATTTTGTATAGGTACACATCAATACAATTTGAGAGTCATTGTTCAAAATTGAAATACTTTTTTATGAATATATTTCAATAGTGATGGTCAAAAGTACACATACATTGTACATATTAAATGTGCAATGTAGGCCTTTATTAAACAATGTACATGTAGGTCACTATAGTACAAAATTATGTAATTACTTCAACAAAGACTTGCCAACATACTTTAGGCCTACACTATGAAGAAATTGTAGAAAGTATACTAAAACAAACATTCATTTGAAAAGCAAAATGTACCGTAGTAAAAGCTTATGAAAAAAAATCAATTGATTAATGACACACTCGTTGAAGGACAGTCAAAAGTCTGAAGAGTAAACTCATAAGTTACCCGGATACCAATACTATCGGTGTCAAAGTCCTTTTATTTGTGTGCACAGAGCCATTTTGTTTCCATGGTAACCTATCAACAATCAATAATGCATACATGTAGTTCGTAAAGCGTGACGGTGGGATAGGAATTGCTCTTGTGCCAGGAGATAAAGTTAGCCAGCTTTTATTGAATACTTTGTGCCTTTGATACTAGTGGCAATTGGGGTGGTGTGGCGACTGAAAATATGATAACCCGGGTTTTATTGATCGGTAGGCCTGGCTTCATCGTGGCTATTTGGGAGATTTGGAGTTTAAACTTTAATATGATGGTGTGAAAAAGGAAGGGAGTAATATGAACAATGTAATCATGTAGCGTTAAGCCATGTGGACAAAAAGGGGATGTCTCTTTATCATGTAGCTATTCGATGTACATGTAGGAATTTGAAAAGTACACATATTTTAATTTGAATGCACAATTTACACATATGATTTGATTTGTATTCTTGTTTCACATTCCCCAAAATTCAAATATCTTGAGGAAATAAGAGTCATTTTCAATGTTTCACCAAGTAATAGAATGACGTGAAAAGTGAGGAACCTATATCACAGGAGCTCTTGTTATATTATGTTTAGGCTATGTTGTACAAGCCAAACCAAGTGAATAAGTGATGATATAATATGTTGAGTTTTTTTTTAAATATTTTTTCTGATACTATACTACATTTACAGTCTTTTCATCTTTGTATGTACATTTTGTACATGCACATATGTACATGTATTTAAAGCAATTGGAAACCAAATTTCTTTGTACATAATATATGAACATACATGTACCATGAAAAGAATCTTGAATCTGGGAGAATACCTTGACCAAAATCCTAAGAACAGGAACCGGTTCACATCTATGTAATGTTCACTTGGTTTCGTGTACTGTATGCACAGAATATGGTTTGTCGGCGAACAAAGAATTCAATAAAAATCATAGGGAGCTTTTGTACAAGACAAGAAGCTGCACTGAAAACATGTTTTCTGTCTTTCTGAACTCATATGCAGTCATGAAAAACTTTTTAATTCATTTTTTGGGGGCAAGCATACATGTACGTCATCAACATAAAGATTTTTTGCAAATTGTATTTGTCTTGCCTTGGAACATAAAGATATTATTACATACATATATGTACATTGTTGTGGTGCATTTTTTTTTTGAATTATTGATTTATTGATTTGCTCTGATCACTGATTGGAGTGCTCGGCCATGGATCTATCAAAAGAATGAAGCCATGATTAGATCTCAAAATCAATTAAGCAGGTTTAGAAACATTATAGAGATAGATTACAGCCCTTGGTTTTGAGAAAATTAATCAATAATTTGTTTACGAGAACTGATAAGATATTGAAACTTTTTTTGAGGGGTGTTTTTATGATGTATGAGTTTGTACTTTTTGTAGTACAGATTTGTATGTAGTGTTATAGGTTTACATACATGTACGTGCGTACATGATGATGATAATGAAAGCAGTGATGGTGATGAACAATGATTTATACATGTAGTGTAACTTATTTTGGATAGCAGACATTTTATTGTGATGACATTGGTGAATGTACATGTACAAGGAGGAAAAAAAAGTAGAAAGAGGGTAGATGAGGGGTACATACATGTATAGGGGACAGATGGGGACAAAAAAGATGAGGAGCAGGAGGAGAAAGATGAGGCAGTTAAGAAGGAGGAGGAGGAGAAAAAAGAGAAGCAGGAGGGGAAGAGAAGGAGGAGGAGACAGAGGAGCAAGGAGAAAAAAAGGAGAAAAAGGGGGAGAAAAAGAAGGAGGAGGGGGGGGGGGGGGAGAAGAAAGAGGAAAAAAGAATGTGGGTAATGTTAAGGAGTTATAAGGAAGAATTTAATAGTGACATGAAGAGGAGGGGAAAGGGAGATGAGTAAGTTTCAAATTTGTTTAAGTTACTTTATTCTTATTTGAGTGAATAAGTGATATTACACTGTAGGAATTTGAGAGGAGATGTATTGCCAATTCAATTTTGAAAAGATATACAATCCTGACTTTATTCCAGAAAAAAGTCAGATCAGCATTAATGTGACAGCCTCTATAACATTCTTGAAACTAATTTTCCGTTTCGATATTTTCTTTCTTAAGTTGTGCTGGTGGAGCAGATCCAAGATTACCATGTTCGGCAGGAACCTATAATAGCCTTGCCAGCCAGTCATCTGATTCAGCTTGTATGGTAAGTTTTAGCTAATCATATTGAAATAATTTATTTGGAATTAATTCTTAGAATGGGAATAAGGAAAAAGGTATATATCTATTTTAGACAAAATCAAACTTGTGCCTGTTATTCCCACGCTTTTCATGCATTACATACATAAAAACTTGTTATAGCAAATTTGTAATTGCCTAGAATTGAACAAAATTGTTTCTTTCAGGTACATGTATATAATACCTGTAGGTCTTTAACTTTAATAGCAATTATGATTTTGATAATTTCTTTTTATTCAAACAGGACTGCTCAGCAGGAACATACAGTCTGGATGCAGCTGAGTTCTGTGAATGGTGTCCGGCCGGTTATTCGTGCCCAGTAGCTGGTCTCTCTGAACCGATAATGTGTGGGGAAGGTAAGAAGAAAAGAATGATGATGAGGAGGAGGATGATGATGATGGTGGTGATGATGATGATGGTGGTGGTGGTGATGATGGTAGTGATTATGATGATGATGTTGGTTGTTATGATGATGGTGGCATTGTTGATGATGGTTAGGATAATAGTAATTATAAGAATGGTGATGATGTTGATGTCGATGGTGATTATGGTGATGGCAATTATGGTAATAATATTGATGATAGTGTTGATAGTGATTATGATGAGATTGATGATTAAAAGGATAATGATGATGTTGATGATGATGATGAAAATGATGATGTTGATGATGATGATGTTGATAGTGACAGGGATGCTGATAAACATTGGTGATGATTGTGATGATGCTTTTGCTGCTGCTGCTGCTGATGATGATGATAGAGGTGATCAGATGATGATGATAGTAATGATGATGATAATGATGACTATGATGATGACTATGGCCGAAAGAGGAGAAGAATTTTGTTGAAATTACCAATTAAATACTCCCCTTTCCGCTTCCCGCTCCAGGTCAATACTCCTTCAACGGGAGCTCCTCCTGTCTCCAGTGTCCTCCTGGTCACAAGTGCCCCTCCATCTACCAGGATCCCATCATCTGTGAGGAGGGGTACTACTCCAGCGGGGAGGGGCAGACGGAATGCCAGGAGTGCCCTGCGGGCTACGCCTGCCCGGATCGTAACAGCACCGTGGCCTGTACGGCTGGGTATTTTAGCAGGCTAGGGGACGGGACCTGTAGTTCCTGTGAGCAGGGGTATTATAGGTGAGTCATGTCATGCAAAGTCCTCCCCTCGCCTCCTCTTATCTATTCTGCCTCCTGTCACCCCCTTCCAGTCAAATGTTTATTTTTATTTTGGGGGTCTACTTTTCATAACCTTTATATGCATAAATAGCAAATATACATGTACTGCAGGCCTGCCAACTACTCCTTTTTAAAAGGAGTTACTCCTTTTTTGGAAATTTTTAATATCCATTATATCATAGGGAAAGAAAATTCCCCCTTTTTTTGTCCATATATTATGTACAGTCATCTATGGGAAATATGCTGTGACTCCTATTTTGTAAATGAATCACTCCTATTTTGTATGTTTACAGGTTGGTAGGCCTGGTACTGCAGTGAACAGGGTTTTTCAGGGCTGTGTTTTTATTTTCCAGTACCCTTTTGAACATTTTTGGGGCAAACCCCTCTGACTTTTTCTTTGGTACTTTTATTCCACAGTCCTCTCTACATAAAAAACAAACAAACAATCAAACAAGATTCTCCTTGATTTGATTCACATTAGATTACCTATTTTTCTGTTAATTGCAGTTTTTAGAATAACTTTGTGACAATTTGCAGAATCACAAGTAGAATACCTTTTATAATCATGTATCCACACTAGTTTATTTGTGAATAGGAAAAAAATCTCAATCATGTACACTGTACTCTTTTAAAATACATGTACTTGTTACTTTTTTAAATTTCTGTCTCACCTGCGAAGCAAAGTGAGACTATAGGCGCCGCTTTTCCGACGGCGACGGCGGCGGCGGTGGCGGCGGCGGCGGCGTCAACATCAAATCTTAACCTGAGGTTAAGTTTTTGAAATGACATCATAACTTAGAAAGTATATGGACCTAGTTAATAAAACTTGGCCATAAGGTTAATCAAGTATTACTGAACATCCTATTAGAGTTTCATGTCACATGACCAAGGTCAAAGGTCATTTAGGGTCAATGAACTTAGACCATGTTGGAGGAATCAACATCGAAATCTTAACCTGAGGTTAAGTTTTTGAAATGTCATCATAACTTAGAAAATATATGGACCTAGTTCATGAAACTTGGACATAAGGTTAATCAAGTATCAATGAACATCCTGCATGAGTTTCACGTCACATGACCAAGGTCAAAGGTCATTTAGGGTCAATGAACTTTGGACGAATTGGGGATATCTGTTGAATTCCCATCATAACTTTGAAAGTTTATGGATCTGGGGCGGTATTCTGAAAGCTCAATTAGCGGTCAATTAGCGCTCAATTAGCATTTTGGTATTCTGAAAAGTCACTTAAGTGCCCCTTTCCTTATTTGGCAGGGTTGCGTTGCGCGCACTTGCAATAGTACGCGTTATGACCGCGCGAAGACTTAATTGAGTAGTTACGAGACTTTTGGTATTCTGAAAAGTCTCATAGCGCTCAATTAACGGACTTTCCAGTGGAGAAAGATAATGGTGATAAGAGGTCCATTAAGTCTCATCATATCTTGCTAAATGTGGCTTTCATTTCGTATAAATATCATCAAATCGGTTTAATAGTAGGAGGAAGGAAGAGAATAAAGGAGAGAGCTAAAAAGGGAATAGAACTTAAAGAGAGAAAAGGTGGCGTACACTGTTAGAAAATTTATCCTTAAACTAAAAGAAGTTCCTGCAGCAGAGTCTCGAGAATACCTGTAATCTTACCAGATTGCGTAATCTTACAGGAAATTGGTATTTGGTGTGTGTAATCTTACAAATTTCCTTAAATAAAACACTCTTTTCCCCTTTTTCTAACAGACCTGTTCTGTTAAATTGCAGAAAAATTCCTGTTTCATGAATTTAAAGAATGATTCTGGTATTGCTTTCTGCAAAATCTTCTTTTATTTTTCTGTAAAATCAGGTTTTTTTTAACAGTGTATAAACAAGTAAAATAAGGAATGGCCTAGGGATTATATTTGGTATAAATTAGAAAAGGTGGGAAAAGGAGACAGAAATATTTGTGTACGTATAGGGAAAACATGACTATTATTTTCTATATTTTCTTTTATTATTAGCATCATAAACTATTTTGTTTTCGCACACTTTTTTTACAATAATGAAATTGCCAAATCACGGTAGATGCAGCAATGTGCAGGGGTGAATTAAACCTTGTTTCTGACAATGAAAAAAGTAAGCATAGACCCCTTAGTATTTAAACGAATATAGAATAAAATACAAAAGAAAAAAATAGTGAGTGATGCCATCGTTTACCCCACCTATAAAAACCTGTGTCATAACGTTTGTACTTCAAATTTCAATAAAATTTCGGCTTTTTTAAAATTATGCTTGTTTGATTTTTAAAATATGTTTATTCAAATTTTGTTGGAGAAGATTTCTCATACAAATGAAAAGTATGTAGTTTTTTTGAATAAGTAGGAATTAAGTTAAAGAAGAACCCCCCCCATCATGGCCCCGAGACAGAGGCAAATAAAATATTGTAAAAAAAAAGAAAAAGAACGGATAGCGGGTTGTGAAAATCAGAACGCGTTGGAAAAAAGAGAAAAGCACAAAGATACAATTAATGAGAGAGAAGGGGAAAAGACAACAGTTGATTTTAACAACATAACGAACCTCTAATCTCCGATGCAAATATGCTTAAGCATTATTTTTCAGCAAAAATTCTTTGTATCAAGATCGTGGTGCAGTGCACCTGCAGCAGCCGGGCGCTGCGCTGCAAGGCAGCAAAGTGAAGAGACACTGCGCGCTAGGAGAAAAATTTACGTTGTAAGAGCGCATTTGATTGGCTAATTCGGCTCAGTAGGGGAGTGGCCTAAAGGGACTTAATTGAGCGCTAATAGAGTTTTCAGAATACGAATTTGGAGGTACATTAGCGCTCCATTAAATGGGTAACTTAAAAGGATATTTAAGTGGAAACTTACGAGACTTTTCAGAATACCCCCCCTGATTCATGAAACTTGGACATGATAGTAATCAAGCATCACTGAACATTTTGTGCAAGTTTCAGGTCACATGATCAAGGTCAAAGGTCATTTAGGGTCAATGAACTTTGGCCGAATTGGGGATATCTGTTGAATTCCCATCATAACTTTGAAAGTTTATGGATCTGATTCATGAAACTTGGACATAATAGTAATCAAGCATCACTGAACATTTTGTGCAAGTTTCAGGTCTCATGATTAAGGTCAAAGGTCATTTAGGGTCAATGAACTTTGGCCGAATCGGGGGTATCTGTTGAATTACCATCATAACTTTGAAAGTTTATTGGTCTAGTTCGTTAAACTTGGACATTAGAGTAACCAAGTATCACTGAACATCCTGTGCGTGTTTCAGGTCACATGTCCAAGGTCAAAGGTCAATGAACTTTAGCCGAATTGGGTGTATCTGTTGAATTACCATCATAACTTTGAAAGTTTACATGTATGGATCTGATTCATGAAACTTGTACATAAGAGTAATCAAGTATCACTGAACATCCTGTTCCAGTTTCAGGTCACATGATCAAGGTCAAAGGTCATGTAAGGTCAATGAACTTTGGCCATGTTGGGGTTTTTTGTTGAATAACCATCATATCTCTGTAAGTTTATTGGTCTAGTTCTTAAAAAGAGGACATAAGAGTAACCATGTATCACTGAACATCTTGTGCGAGTTAGAGTAGTATGCAAAGTCAGCACTGCTGCTATATTGAACCGCGTGATGCAGGTGAGACGGCCAGAGGCATTCCACTTGTTATTTCATTTATGTACATGTAGTTTACAGTGTACATGTATGCATCAATTACTCAATGTTCCCAGGTTTTTGTATGAATATAATGTAGTAATATATACACCCTTTATGCCAGGTAAATTTAATAGGTAGGAAACTTAATTTATTCATAAAGGTTTCCCACTATCACAGGGGAATAATAAACTGAAATCATTCTGCATTCTGTTGTCAAGGTAACAATTCTGCTTGATTTTATCTCGTACGTGGTGGATGATGGTGATTAGAACTGCTTACAAGAGAAATCCATAGTGTCTGACCTTCTGATTATACTAGCTTGATTAAAGATTAATTATCTGGTGTAATACAGCATATATGATTTGTAGGCATTGTCAAGCCAATTCATCTACAGTACACCATGTGTTATATCTATAGTGTACATGTACACTACTACTACTACTACTACTACTACTACTACTACTACTACTACTACTACTACTACTACTACTACTACTACTACTACTACTACTACTACTACTACTACTACTACTACGGCTACTACTACTACTACTACTACTACTACTACTACGACTACTACTACTACGGCTACTACTACTACTACTACTACTACTACTACTACTACTACTACTACTACATCTACTACTACTACTACTACTACTACTACTACTACTACTACTACTGCTACTACTACTACTACTACTACTACTACTACTACTACTACTACTACTACTACTACTACTACTACTACTACTACTACTGCTACTTCTGCTAATACTGCTACTACTGCTACTACTACTACTACTACTACTACTACTACGGCTACTACTACTATTGCGATTACTACTACTACTACTACTACTACTGCTACTACTACTGCTACTACTACCGCTACTTCTTCTCCTCCCCCTCGTCCTCCTCTCCTTCTTTTTCTTCTTCTTGGAGACGCAATCATCACGATAGTTTTGCTGGATTAATCTTGAGATTGCAATCCTAGGTCCACTTGGAATTATTTGGAAAATTTTTGAAGTTTCTCGGTAATTCGCAGGTGCAAACGCTCCTAAAGATTCAACTCGGGATTGTTTATTCATCAGACCATAATGCATTGATGCCTCATTCGAGCAAGATTTGCTCTTCAAGCGCTGGTGGCGGTAGGGTTTCTTGAATCTTGAGATTAATCGTGAAGAGGGCCGATTGGGCTAAAATCTCGAGATTGAGCAAACTTGGGCTGGTGCAGCACCGCTTTTTTTTTCTTCCTCTCTCTGTCTCACTCTTTCTCTCTCACTTTTTATCATTCTCTTTTATCTACACTTTCACCCCTTCCTACATCTTTCGCTCCATATTTTACTCCATCTCCCCCCCCTCTCTCTGCACACACCTGTATGAATACAGCTTGTCAGACAATGCAATTATATTGCGGATGACTGATGGTGTTTGCCAATAATAATGATACACGCTGCATTGATAGTCTCCGGGCGACCGTACTTCTTCCCAATTGATTAGCTCATAAAACTATAAGTACCATACAATTGGTATTATTGCTTTCCTACAAAGCAAGTATGATGAAGTCAGCTCATTGTATAGTGTATGGCTTATTACTGTAACTGTGTGTATAGCATGTTTATTTTTCTAGTTGAATTTGCTGTATGCTGCCAGAATAATGAATTAATGATGAATTCATGACCTTGACATCAATGTTCCATGTATGGCATGCACACTGACTATCAAAAAAAATTCTCTTTGTGATTTCCCCTATTTCTCGTTCTCTTTCTTTTCCCATTTTTTTCAGGTTTTTTTTGTTGTTAAAACTTTTTTTTTCCTCTGTTGGTCCTTGTCTGTCTCCTTTAAACTCAGTTTTCTTCATTTCTCTTTTTTCCTGTAATTTTTTTTTGTTTCTCTGTTTTCAATATTTCCTTTATACATTTCGTACATTAATGTTTCTTACCACTTTACAATATTTATACAATGCAATGAATGCATCAAACAAAAATATTCGTTTATCAATTTTCTACTCATTTTATATCTTTTTAGCGGGTATTATTTTGAGATATTACATACAGTATGCTATGAAATTCAAATTCAGTATGGTGAAAAATGTTTGGCCTCCATACAGAACAATATATGAAATGTATGTAAAATTTAATCACAAATTTAGTAAGGAGCCTAGAAAATCATATCATTTATTAAAAGCCTTTATAGGAAGAAATCAAAACTGTATCGTGTACATGTACAGAGTATAGCTCAGTCGGTAGAGCGGGGTTTCGGATTCCGGTGACCCGGGTTCGATTCCCAAGTTAGGCATTTATCCTCATTACCAGGCCCCTTGGAGAGGACCTTATGCCGTTGGTCCCCTGGTTGCTTGCTCACAGGCATTCGTGCTTTCTTAGCAGTCAGGTAAAAACCTCGGTCTACTGTACCCAATTTGTATACCTCTCAGATCAAATTACCTCTTTCACATAAGCCAGTTCGTAGTTCCTTTCTGCGCATGATCAAAAGATTGATTCTACGCATGATCAGAAGAAGGTCATTTGTACTAAAGTGACATGGTGCTTTAAAATCTAATGAGATAAGCACCAACTTTGATGTCTTCATTATTCATATATTCTTTTGAATTGTCGTTTTCATTTACATCCACAAAAAAACAACAATGCTTCCACCGTTCCACGAACGACTGGTATTTCACAGTTTGTCAAGTACATTATGCAACATGCTAAGATATGCATTCAAAGTAGGAATGCAACAAATACCTTCATTAAGTGTTCATTGGTTTGCTATTCTAGTCACCTGGTCTATTCAATTTCTTCATCCTGCTATGTAAGGCAAGCTTACGTAATATCTTGCTTTGAAATCTGCCTATCATGATGAAAGAAATGAAAGGTCATTTGACCAAAATTGCCCATGAAGTAACTACGAACTGGTCTATTGACAGAGATCTGTGAGCTTATATTTCAATGAGCTAGGCAGTACTCTCCATTGTTAGAAGGGAGCAACAGTGAAGCCTGTAGTAATAGCAAAGTTACCCAGGCCATTGTGCATCCCAGATTAGCGCTGGTCTATTGATGTCATCGCGTGCACTCAGGCATAGGACGTAGTATTATGTATGAAACCACCAGTAGACATGCATGATTACTAGTCTGAAGGCACAGACCCTTTGTTTTCGCAATTTGCATAGTGGAGTGCATAATGTAGAGTCTGAATTAGTGAGACTACATGTAGATTCACTATATGTACTTTGTCTGGCTCAACCATACACTTGTTTGACACAGACAGAATCTTTGGGGTCTAGTCTTGACTCTCGAGCTGTTATTTAATTGCTGAAGTGTCAAATATGAGTCTGTGTTTGCAGACTACATGTATACAGGGTTGCAAAATATGTTACGCAAGAATGAGCCTTTTTTCTGAGTCCGGGGCTGGGAGATACTTGTGATTTAACACCTGGTTTTAAGGAGGGAAGTTATATTACATAATATATGAGACTTACACATGTGAATACTACCGTATAAAATACCCTTTCAAAATGATTTTAGAATCATACACATTTAGATTTGGCTTTGAGCTGCTATTTTTAAAGAATTCTGATGAGTGGTTTGTGAGTGTAAACTCTTCAATTAATTTGCATATTGTGAATTTACATACCTTCAAAATACAGAAATATTTGCAAAATGCAGATCACTTCATTTCCATTACTAAAACATAGGCATCATCTAGTGAAAATGATATTTCTGTATAGATATTTCAGTGATTTCAGTACATATACATGTATGCAAAAGCACAAGTACAACTTACAATGTAGGCTGTTCACCTAAGCCCAATGTTTTTTTTTAATTTACGATGTACATGTACATAGTTCATCATTATTTTTACTTTGTAACCACCGATATGTATGTTGTAACCGGTACATTGTAGAAAGAAAAAACATAGAAAATATTTAAAAGTCTCTTACAATTACATGTATGTAGAATGTACCGTAAATGAAAGTGGAATAAAGTGTTACAAATATTGTATAATTGTTAAAAAATATTAGATTAAACATGAACTAAAAAAATTAGTTCTACCTGGGAATGAATGTATAGTAATATACGTATACATGAACAAATGTATTAAAAAGGTATTATGATATAGGCCTATAAAATCTGTGCATGAGTAATAAAACTAATGATTGATTGAATAAACTCTGTTAAATTATTACTATTAAAAAATATTCCATATTCCTGTTATCTTACCCAGTGAGGAGGCTGCTTCTTCCTGCCTACCCTGCCCTGAAGGCTATTCCTGCACCGACCCCTCGCAAGACCCAGCCGCCTGCTCAAAGGGGTACATCGCACCTGTTGGCTCTGACAACTGCACCCGCTGTGCCTACAACGAGATCACCAATGCTGCCCAGACGGACTGCGTGCCTTGCCCCGCCGGGCAGGAGTGCACCGACCCTACGGTCGACCCGGTGGACTGCGCGAGTGGGCAATACGCTCTTCTAGGAGATGGCGTCTGTCAGAGTTGTCCCGCCGGGAGCAGGTGCCCGGCGGTCAGCACCATCGAGGATTGTCCGCCAGGTGATGTATCGCCTTCTGAATGTTTAGCAGTTCTCTGTGAAAACAGTGAGGTGCATGCCAATATAAATATGCAATAGTTTGGCTGATGATGTCATGTTCCCACGTCTCTTTTCTTAAAAACTATTATTTTCAACCCAAGATTCATGGACACAACAAAACAAATAAGGGGGAATTCCTTTTGGACTACTCCCAAGCCAGGAGGAGGAGTATTATGACTTGTGATTATTATCTTTGTTTCCCCATCCTTGACCTGTGATTACAGCGGTGCTCAAAAGTAAGTGAACGCTGCCAGAAAATGAACTTATTTCAAGTGTTCAAGTTCTGCCATGTTTTAAAATGTGAAGTCAGATGATAATATGTTGCATTCAAGAAAGTTTGTATCTCTGGGTTTCAAGGAAAATTGTTGTCCACATTGAACAGTCGGCAACAAGGAGTGCATTTTGTGGTGGGGTTAAATAACTTTTGAACACAACCATGGGCTTTAGTCCGTGATCTCATGCTATTTAATGGGGGGGGGGGGAGGGGGTGGAGCAATAGGTCACCCCCCAAACAATAGGTGTGATACAAGTGAGCGCAACTGTACATATTTATATTTGTTATTAATATTAATGACAATTGATTATGTTCATTCTACAGGAACCTATTCAAGCGGGGGAGCCACTGACTGTGTGTCATGCCCTGCCGGTCATAGCTGTACCAACTCCTCAGCTTCACAGTGTGGTAGCGGAGAATATAGCCCGCTCGGAGGTGAGTGCAGGGGGTCCTTAGATAAGCTCAACAATTGATTGTGGATGAATGGATGGATAGTTAGATGGAAGAATGGATGGAAGGATGGATGGATTGAAGGAAGGAAGGATAGATAGTTGGATGGAAGAATGGATGGATGGATGCACATTGATGGATAGATGGATGGATAGATAGATAATTCATGGATGGATGCATGGATAGATGCATGGATAGATAGATGGATGGATGGGTGGGTGGATGAATGGATAGATAGATGGATGCATGGATGGATGAACAGATGGATGCATGGATAGATAGATGGATGCATGGATGGATAGATGGATAGATAAATGGATGCATGGATGGATGCATGGATGGATAGATGGATAGATAAATGGATGTATGGATGGATAGATGGGTGGATGGATAGATGGATGGATGGATGCATGGATGGATGGATGGATGGATCTACATGTACATGTATAGATGGAAAGTTGGATGGATGGAAAGTTGGAAAGATGGATTGATAGATGGATAGACGCATGGATGAATGAATGGATGGATGCATGCATGCATGCATGAATAGATGGACGGAAGGATGGTTGGATGGATGCATGGATAGATAGATGGATGGGTGGTTGGATGCATGGATGGATAGATGGATAGATAGATGGATGCATGGATGGATAGATGGATAAATAGATGGATGGATAGATGGATGGATGGATGGATAGATAGTTGGATGGATGGAAAGTTGGATAGATGGATTGATAGATAGACGCATGAATGGAGGGATCGATGGATGGATGTGTGAATGGGTTGATGAATGAATGAATAATTTTTTGGATGAACATTTAAGTGATGAACTGAAAAAAGATAGAAAATTAAAATGGTCATTGAATGATGAATCATATACATACTTAGTGTGACAACCCCCCCCCCCAAAAAAAAAAATCAAATTTGATTGCTCACTATTTTGTAGTTATTTACAAAATATTTTGGCCATGTTAAAAGAGAATTCATGAATATACATGTATGCAGTGAATAGCAAAAGTATATATATATACTGTATGTGTACAACAGAATGATTAGTTTGCTAATTGTAAAAAAGTCCAAAATTTATTTGAGAAGTTCTGCTTACGCTACCTTTAATATTCATCTTTCAGATGTCAACTGCTACAGCTGTTCCGCTGGTTTCTACTGCACACCTCTCGCTGGCTCTCAGACAGCTTGCCCCGACGGCTACTACTCCGGGGCCAACGCAACATCCTGTACGGAGTGCCCACCGGGCTACCAGTGTACTTCCACGGTTGCCCAGGAGTGTGCAGCGGGGTATTACTCTCTAGGACAGGCCAGTGCCTGCTTGCCTTGCCCCAGAGGTGAGTGAGGTTACATGCAGCAAATGATGTACTCTATTCTTTCCCCACTCCCTGGGATGCATTCAATTTCAGTGTCATCCTTTTCCATGTATTTCCTTACAGGATACCAATGCAACCTTATCAACGCTGCCCTGGTAACATGTACTGTGAGGCCCAATGTATGCACTTTTTCCACTCCCTGGGGAGCATTCCATTTAGAAATCATGTGTTCTATATATTTCCCTGAAGAATGCAGTATGAACTACACTACCCTAGTAGCATACATTAATTCACAGTCTATGCATTCCCCACTCCCTAGGGAGTATTCCATTAGAAATTACATGTTTTTCATTCTATTCCATACAGGATACCAATATCACTCTCTAGGGAGGGAACATTCTGTTTATAAGTCATGTTTACTTTTATTTTCCTGTGGATTATCAATGCAATATTAACATCACTGCCATTTGACAATGCATAATTTATGCCCCTTTTCCACTCCCTGGGGAGCATCTCATTTACATATCAAGTTTTCCATGCATTTGCTTACGGGATACCAATGCTAGCAGGTAGCATTGCAATGGCAGTGAGAGCCTTGCTTGCCCATGCACCTCATCCACTCCTTGGGGAGCATTTCATTTAAATGTTATATTTTCCATGCATTTCCCTATACAGGATATCAATGCAATGTTACCAACGCTGCCCCAGTAAGATGCACTAACGGATGGTATGCGGATGCTACGCTTCAGACATACTGCCTTCAGTGTGACGCGGGTTATTACTGTGATAGTGATGGAACACAGTCGCCTCAGCCATGTGACAGCGGTAAGATCCTCTAACTTAATCCTCAAATTGGCAATATTAGTGTCTTTCTCTTATTGTTTCTTTTTTTTTGGAGAAATAGATATACTGTTGCTTGATATAGAATCTCATACCCTTTTCATAAACCCATCCTCCAATTAGCCGCCTAAGAGTAATGCGGATAATTCAATAAAAATTGCGTTCACAAACTCCGAAAATAAGCCGCATTATTTTTACGAGCGCCCGTCCTGAAAAAGGCGGATAATCGTCATGACAACTGGACACGCCCCCTCCGATGCCGTTGTGTTGGAAAAGGGTGACCTTGTGACCACACCATGGCAATTATCCGCATTATTTGGAAATGCGTTCATTAACTCAAAATCTTGTCCCGATGCTGCTATTATGCGGATAATAGCAGCATCAAAATAATGCGGATAACTCTGGTCCTCCTCCAATTTTACGACCAAATTATGCTGCTATTGGCCGCATAATTGAGTTTATGAAAGGGATATTAATCTAGTTGAAACATTGATCAGATTTCCCCCTTAAAATTTGCAACAGGAGTTTTTATTGTCTCCCATTACTGTTTACTTTTACAGTCAAGGTTAAGAAGTCATCTGTGATGAAGAATGTTTAATCTGAAGCTGTAATTATGTGCCAATGAATTATTTGGAACCCCTTATTCTTCATATTTGTGAAATTACTATTTTATTTCTCTCACCACAGTTTTGTGAAACTAAGCTAAATATAAAAAATTCTTTTTGTTTTTTACTCTGTGGTTTTGACATCGATTGTACTTGACTAATTATTAACAGGTCAGTATAGTTTAGCTGGGAGTACGCAATGTACGGACTGTCCGCCTGGGTTTGCCTGCCCCGATAAGACCTTAGACGATATGGAAGAATGTCAGCCAGGATGGTATGCGACGGGAAAGGCAACAGAATGTACGCCATGTACATCAGGGAAATACTGCACCGATACAAGGTAAGTGGCAAGGGTGATGATGATGATGATGATGGTGGTGGTGATGACGGTGATGATGATGATGATAGTGGTGGTGGTCGTGGTGATGATGGTGGTGGTGATGATGATGATGGTGGTGATGATGATGATGGTAGTGGTAGGGATGATGGTGGTGATGGTGGTGATAATGGTGGTGATGATGATGATGATGGTAGTGGTGGTGATGACGGTGATGATGATGATGATAGTGGTTTTGGTTGTGATAATGATGAAGATGATGATGATGGTGATGGTGATGATAATGATGGTGACGATGATGGTAGTGGTGGTGGTGATGTTGATAATGATGATGGTAGTCTTAGGGATGATGAAGGTAGTGGTGGTGGTGATGATGATGATGATAGTGATGGTGGTGGTGCTGCTGATGATGATAGAGATTGTGATGGCGATGCTTTTGTTGATAATATTGGTAATACTATCACTAATATTCATGGATGATGGTGATAATGATGACACGCATAATATGTGGCACATTGCCCTCAACTTACCTTCTACGCAAAAAAATTCCTTCCCCAGAACCAACTCTGAAATCGACTGCGACCTCGGCACATACTCTTACACAAATGCCAGCTCCTGCGTCGTCTGCGACGCTGGGTACGAATGCCCCAACACCGACGGATCCGACATGCGAGAGTGCATGCCCGGGAATACAGTACAAGCGGCAGTGCCGCCTGCCTTAGCTGTGAAGCGGGATACCAGTGCCCCGATCCTACGTCGAGCTATAAAGAACCTTGTAATCCCGGACTATACTCGATCGGTCAACAAGCTGCATGTACAGGATGTCCAGCTGGATCGTAAGTCAGCCATTTCACTGAAATATGTTCAAATTTTGCCCGCCGAGGACATAATCCTTCTTGTGCCACATTATTTCAATGTGCAACCTTAACCCTAATCAGGGAAAAATGCCTCAAAATGAGGGAAAAATCAGGGAATTTTGATCAGCCCAAAAGTCGAAAGCATGGTAGTCAGTCAGACCCTGTTATATTTTGTTGCATATCAAAACAACATCCATTGAATGACTGGTTATGGTGGTACTTATTAGTTTTACATAATTGTTTTTATAATAATGATGATAATAATAAGCTTTAATTTATATAGCGCAGCTTTTATATGGATATATTCAGCTGCGCTTGTTCAGAGCTCTTTTTACTTATGTCTACACAGCATATTTTCTTAACTAAAGAGATATGTTTTTAATTTTGATTTGAAGAGAGCCAATGATGAAGAGCTTAGATAGTAAGTGCAAATGCACTTATACGTAAAATACATGTCATTAACTGCAACAACTTAGAAAACAGGCGAAACTGGAAATGGTTTAAATAATTATCAGGGAATTTTTGAACTTCATCAGGGAGAAATCAGGGAATGTTGTTTTCTTGAAAAGCTTGTAACCCTGAAACATGTGAGGTTCATCTTTTGTTAGGTGCCAAAACTTCAAAAGAATACTGCAGAAAGATACTGTTGGTATTTTTGCCAATTTGAAGGTTGAATATTTGTAATTTATTTCAGGTAGAGCAATTTGTAGCTGGCCTAAGCGAATCGGATTTACTGTGACATAAAATGATAAATGCAGAAAAACTAGAAATCAAGCAACATCATACTTCCATCATGATCTCTATTCTGACATCAAATAACTTGAATCTAGAACGAGTGTCAGTCAATGATCAGGCTGTTAGAGCCAACCTTGACAACCTCATTCTCAGTAAAGGTTTTATAAATAACACACAATTGCAATACATTTTAACCAATAATACATATTGCATACATTCAGGGCATCTGAATACTCCCCAGGGAGTGGAGGATGTGCACACATTGTGTGCGGGAATGACTGATTGAATCCGATGACCGGGGTAATAATATATCTGTAAAGCGCTTAGAAACGTCGTTCCGATGGATTAAGCGCTATATAAAAGCGGATTATTATTTATTGTCTCCTTTAGGTTGTGGGTTGTAACTTAGATTCCTCCAAAGGTCCCTCTGTATATCAGAGAAGAGCTTTTTGCAGTGCCCCCCCCCCCTTTGGAGAGCTCATTATTGCTCCCCTAATAATTTTAAAACTAAGTCCCTGGTTAAGAAAGACTTTAAGAAAGAGTGGTGATCCTTTCTTGTGGTAAATGGTATACACCAAAATGTTCATTGGTGATGGTTTAGCGTGTAAGAAAGTTCCCAAGTCGTTCTTAAAGTCGCTCTTAACTTACGAACAGCTGTATGAAACGTTCCCCTGATGTTAATAGTATCTTCGTGTGCATGTTTGATTACGTTTTAGAAGCTTTAAATCATCTTTTCTCTCACCATTTAGATTCTGTCCAGTAACAGTGGCAGCGACAGAGATATTTTGCGATCCAGGCTACTACTCCCTTGGCAACGCTTCTGTTTGTACACCTTGCCCAGCTGGGTATAAATGCCCGAGCACATCAGAGGCTCCGACGTAAGTCTTTTTTTGTTTAATTATGTGTTTTATCAGTATTTAATCACATATGATCACAATATTTACAAGTTATGAAAATTATTTAAAACTGTTCAAAAGGGATAAACATCCCATAAAGAAATAAAAAAAAATCAAGAGTTGACATGATGTAAATCAGTCCTATTAAATGCGATAACTTAAGTTTAACTTGACCCAGGCTTGTATAATTTGGTGTGTATGATACTAGCATGGATCCCAGGAAGCCTATTGATTTTGAGGTCAGAAGGTTAAAGGTGAAGACGCCACCTTCCACTTTTCTTGCTTGACCTATAACTCCATTTTCTGCGTTACAGGCGGGTGTATTTTATGCTCGCCTTAGCGACACTCTCTTTGGACGTCATGCTTTTTTCTGATGTTGCGTAGAGTGATGTAGATTTTTTTTTGCAATAGAAATTGGTTCACGTGGATTTATTTCATGGGACAACATCCAAAGCTTTAAGAAACTATTGGGCTACCTGCATGAACAAAAAAAAAAAAGCTGCGTGGGTTTCGGGACAAGCTCAGTAAAATTGCCCTCGTCTCATCTTTTGCACTTCACTCTGCAAAGGATGAATCGTCCTGGCAGGATTTTAATGTTTGATAAAACTAGAAGTACCATAAGTCCAGGATGAAAACGAAGGAAGTAATAATTGTTTAATTGCATTTGTAAATAACTAAGTGAATGTTTTGTGATTTGATATATTTCATATGATCCTCTATGAATATTTGAATAAAGTGATGCAAAATTAAAATCTCTCATCTTTTCTTTTTCTTTCCTACTCTTCATTGTTTACTTCCTTCTCCCCCTTAAATATGTCTTTCACCTTCACTTTATTGGAATGAGTGGAATTTACCTTTGTTAATTGTTATCTTTCATTACAGCGACGACGACCGGTGTGAACCAGGTACCTATTCACTCGGTACCCAAGCCGCTTGCACCGACTGTCCTCCTGGCTTCTTCTGCTCGGATGTAACCAGCGATGAGACACCATGCGCCGAAGGATACTACAGCTCCATTAGACAGGTCAACTGCACCATCTGTGAGGCAGGGTACCAGTGTTCATCGACAAAAAGTAAGTGTTTATCATTTGTCCTTGATCAATCAGTTATTTGCACCGGTTGTAAATGAACAGTGTACCATTAGATAGGCTCTGCTGCTCCATTAA
Source organism: Lytechinus variegatus (assembly GCF_018143015.1). Taxonomy (NCBI): domain Eukaryota; kingdom Metazoa; phylum Echinodermata; class Echinoidea; order Temnopleuroida; family Toxopneustidae; genus Lytechinus; species Lytechinus variegatus. Next base: position 11,169,467 of record NC_054747.1, on the reverse strand, counting down.
ACAAGCCGATTGCACCATCTGTGAAGCAGGGTACCAGTGTTCATCGACAAAAAGTAAGTGTTTATCATTTGTCCTTGATTAATCAGTTATTTGCACCGGTTGTAAATGAACAGTGTACCATTAGATAGGCTCTGCTGCTCCATTAAACAAGCCGATTGCACCATCTGTGAAGCAGGGTACCAGTGTTCATCGACAAAAAGTAAGTGTTTATCATTTGTCCTTGATTAATCAGTTATTTGCACCGGTTGTAAATGAACAGTGTACCATTAGATAGGCTCTGCTGCTCCATTAGACAAGCCGATTGCACCATCTGTGAAGCAGGGTACCAGTGTTCATCTAAAACCTGTAAATTTATATCGTTTGTCCTTAATGGTGGATTCAAATCTCAGCTGGCCAGGTGAGGTGAATGGGTAGCTGGCAGGAATAACGTTTCCATGATGTTTACTCTGGCGACAATCGCTCTGCTATAAATTCCACACACATGAATCGAATGAACTACTTCAACGCTGGTTTTAACACAATACCCTACCCTAATCCTAACCCTAAACCTAACATAAATCCCTATTGCAACCCAAACCCTACATCTTTGACGAAATTATGCCCCGAGCAATTGTCGCAGGAGGAAATGTGGTGTCTTGTTTGCTGTGAAAGGCTGCCAGGCTTGCACTCTGGTAATAATATACAAGGTAGCGCATAAAGTCCTTATATTGTAATGGATATGCACTATACAAGAACTGGTCAGCATTAATGTTCATTATCTTTCATCATTTCTCTACAGCTCCTGTTATCTGCCCGCCCGGGAAGTGGTCTCCGGAGGGGTCCGTCTACTGCCGAGATTGTTCGAGAGGGTATACCTGCGATGAGGGCGCTACGAGCTGGGCTCCGGATGCTGATATCTGTGAACCTGGGGGATGGTGTGATGGAACGGATCGCTTTGATTGTCCTTTGGGTACCTACAACCCCAACAACGGTTCTAAGACGGTGGCCGAGTGCAGAGCCTGCCCACCAGGTCAGTAAGCTTGAGCTTGAAGGGGTGCTCGAGGCTGAAATACTATGATTTGGATAGATAGAGTCAGGGTGCTACATAACTTTTTAGAAGCACTTACCCAGTCGGGCAAGTAAATTTTTAAATACTTGGAATATACTTGCCCCAAAATCTATTTCACTTGCCTGAAAAATCATTGAAAACAAAAGTTTTACCTCTCCAAAAGAAAGTTTTGCAGTTTTATAAACCATTGACCTTTTTCTTTCTTTTGACATGAACTGATCTACTTTGTTATTGCATTTCCAAAGTGATTTTATCTTGCCTGCTAAGACTGAAATTAGGGTCAATATATCATATTGACCCTAATATTGGTCATTCTACCGTGAGAATTTTGCTTGTCCAATTCGGGCAAGTATTTTTGTTCTTTACTTCAAAACACTTGCCCGACTCTAACTTTTACTTGCCCCGGGCAATCGGGCAAGTGCTTATGTAGCACCCTGGATAGAGTGAAATCAGACAAACATAACAATGAAAGCCTGGAGAATAGAATGGAATAGAATACAAGAAGATGTAATCAGATAGAAAAAAATGAAATAGAATAGAAATTGGATATGATAGCATAGAATATAATAGAATGGAATGGAATAGAAAAGACTAGACTAGAATAGACTAGACTAAATTATATTATATTATATTATATTGGAATGGAATAGAAAAATTTATAATCAGATGGAATAGGATTGAATAGAAATGGTTAAATAGGATTGAATAGACTAGAATGAAGTATCTGATTATATCTCTTTCAATTTTATTCTTTTCAGCATTGGTCTGTCTTGTTCTGTTCCATTCAATTTCTATTCTATTCTATACTATTTCATTTTATTCTAATTTAGTCTAAACTGCTGTAGTCTAGTCTACTCAACTCTAGTGTGCTCTTGTCTAGTCTAGACGATTATGGACTAATTGACTCTAGAATTTGAATGGCTCCAAATTTGTGGAACAGCCAACCTCATAATATCAGATCAAAACAGACGTCAACATATTAAAATATATGTTAAAAACATACCTTTTGAAAACGAAGCACTTGTATTAATCCTCCAAAAAGGTAACGCTAACCTTCCACTTTTATAGAGACTATATTCATGTGGTATTATGCATCTCTGAGAACATACTATTATTATCATTATTATCAATATTTTCATTATTATTGATATTGTTATTATTATCATCATTATTATTTTCATATTAATTGTAATTCTCCGGGGGGAGGCATAATGCCCCCCCCCCTTGACAATTTTCGTGATATATCTGTGGGGCAAAAAAACCAATAAAAAACAAAAAGTGAAGAAAACAAAGAAATACATAAGAAATTTAAAAACAATAAAATACATAAGAAATCGGTCTTGATACCAGAATTTTTTTCATTCACAATCGTTGGGAATGCTATAAAGAATATTTTCACAAAAGGAGCTTTATTTAGTGAATCAGAGCAAAATGTATGATTTCATGAATAAACTAGCATAATTAATTCATATAAAATAAATATATATAAATTCAGTGAGATTTACCAAAGAATGACGTAGATTACGTCATTCTCTACCATGCAAATTTTAGTTGTGATCACGAAAATCCGCGGCTGAGATCTTAAGGGGGGGGGTGCCATAAGGCCCCCCTGGGAATGAAATGAAAAGAATAAAAATAACCAGGGAGATTTAGGGTTAAATGAAATCAACTCAGATTATTCAAATTGACTACATGAAAACGATGGATGTTTCATCACATGTTGCTTCTTACTTGTGAACAATCGTTGAATAGCATTAAATTGACAAAAATATATTCATATCTTTCAGGTTTCTATTGTGACACGGCTGGATTAGTAGACTATTCATCTTTCAACTGTCCCACCGGACACTATTGCCCAGAAGGAACAACTTACTCAACACGCTTTCCATGTCCTGGTAAGTGTATATACAGTGTGTCTCAATAAAAAAACATGTATATGTATGTATAACAATGATTGCGTACAGATACCTATTTCATTTTAAAGTTGTGATCCACTTATCAAGAGATGCCTGTCTTCAGAATTTGGCTTGTTTACAACTTTCGATTTTAGGCCTTTTCAGGCTTTTTTTTTTTGGGGGGGGGGACTTGTTATATGACAGCAAATGTGGGGTTTTTCAGGCCTAGAAAGTGAAAGTAAAGGTTTATTTCCAATTCGTCCATTTCCCAATTTGTCTACTATTTGGTCCAGCATCAGTTCTTCACTCACCATATGGTCTACTTTCATCTAGTCTAAAGTCATTCTATCTAATAATCAGTTGGTCCAATAGCCAAAACTGAAGAAAAAAATAAATGGGAAGAATACAGATTGCAAAATACTGCTTTCTAAAGTTTCAGTTTTATTTGTTGTCCTATGGTATTTATTTTTTTGAAAATCCTGATTTCCTCACCAATATACTAATTTTCCGCTTTTAAAATACTGAAAATTATCATGTTGAGATTAGCAGCTCTTCTTTATAACTCTGTAGGTATTATTTTACTCATCTTTAATTTAACATCTTTTTTTGTCAAGGCAGTTCTAATACCCTTTTTAGACAGGCTAAAATTTCCTTAACCCCGTACTATTGGTGGGGCTAAATGGCAATTTAGCCCCACCTATAGTACAGGGTTAAGCTTAGCCCACTTTCGTTTTACACAGCGTTTTTGCAAAGTGGGCTAACCCCACCTATAGTATGGGATTATTTGGCCCTGCAAAAAAGCAGGGTTATCCCACCAATTGCGGTGCTAAGAGCAATAGTACGGGGTTAAGATCGCATGTGTAAAACGAAAGTGGGCTAAGCGCTCCCATTCATGCCCCGCAACAGAGCCGGCCCTGTTGTCCAATCAAAGGTAAGTATAATGAATATTCATGAACAGCGATCACGGCGATGAAAAAAAAGTGCGCGCCAGAAGTCAGCGATTTTGGATATGACCCGAATGACCCCTCAGTGCGCTCGTGAATATTCATGAGCTACCAATAGTCCGGGGTTAGCGAGTTTCGTGTGTAAAAAGCAAGCATTCCTTATCCGGGGTTAGCAAAAACAATTTGACATGTGTGAAAAGGAAAATAAATAGTACGGGGTTAAGGATAGTACGGGGTTAGCGATAGTCCGGGGTTAAGAAAATCCTGTGTAAAAAGCCTATAACAGTATCATTTTATTTTTTGCTTTTCTAGGCGGTACTTACAATGATCTTGTCAACCAGTCCTCAGAGGTTTTGGCCTGTCAGACATGCCCAGCTGGATACTATTGCCCTGAGGGAAGTTCTGCTGCAGAGGATGTCTGTCCAGCTGGATTTTACTGCCTAGCTGGCCAGTATTCAGGCTTTCAGAATCCGTGTCCACTTGGAACCTATGGGTGAGTAAATTTCTTTTTTTTTCTCACTCAATAAGGGAGTTGGTGATATAGTATGGAAATAATGAGCACTGGCGAGTTCATTAGTAAATATTATTGCCCCCACTAGGTATTCAGGCTTTCATAATCCTTGTCCATTAGGGACCTACGGTTAAGTAATTTTTTTTTCACTCAGGAAGTTGGGGATTTAGTATGGAAATTATGATTTCTGGTGAGTTCATTAGTAAAAAAATATTACCCCACAATTTATTCAGGCTTTCACAATCCTTGTCCATTAGGGACCTATGGGTGAGTAATTTTTTTTCTCACTCACTTAGGGAGTTGGGGATATAGTATAGAAATGATGAACACTGCTGAGATTATTAGTGAAAAAATATTGCCCCCCACAAGATAACTAGGTCTTCAGAATCCTTGTCCTTTAGGGACCTACATTACTGGGAGTACACTTTTTTTCACTCACTGAGGGGTTAGGGGATATAGTATGGAAATAATGACCACTTGTGAGTTCATTAGTCAAAATATTACCCCACAATGTATTCAGGCTTTCACAATCCTTGTCCATTAGGGACCTATGGGTGAGTAATTTTTTTTTCTCACTCACTTAGGGAGTTGGGGATATAGTATAGAAATGATGAACACTGCTGAGTTCATTAGTGAAAAAATATTGCCCCCCACAAGATAACTAGGTCTTCAGAATCCTTGTCCTTTAGGGACCTACATTACTGGGAGTACACTTTTTTTCACTCACTGAGGGGTTAGGGGATATAGTATGGAAATAATGACCACTTGTGAGTTCATTAGTCAAAAATATTACCCCACAATGTATTCAGGCTTTCACAATCCTTGTCCATTAGGGACCGATGGGTGAGTAATTTTTTTTCACTCACTCAGGGAGTTGGGGACATAGTATGGAAATGATGAACACTGTTGAGTTCATTAGTAAAACATATTACCCCCACAATGTATCCAGGGTTTCAGAATCCTTGTCCATTTTGGACCTAGGGGAGTACACTTCTCTTTCACTCATGCCAGTATCTGATGAACAGGGTAATGATAATTACAACGTAAACCACCTCGAAACAGAGAGTATCGATGTTAATCATATTGCAAAGTATTTCCAATTATTCAAATAAAACTCTTGTATATCTTCCTTTGTAGCCCGGATGAAGGGTACGAGAACATGACCCAGTGCGTCGACTGCCCGGCAGGTCACTACTGTCCCTATGGGAGCGACAACTCGCCCACGACTGCCGCCGTCGCCTGCGAGCCAGGGACGTACAACCCTGATGAAAAGTCTGGCCATGCCTACAACTGTCGGCTTTGTGATGCAGGAAGATCCTGCCCAGTTCCCGGGCTGACCAACAGCTCCCATCCTTGCAAAGAAGGTTTGTAGTTTATCATAATGATGATAATATGGACCATTTATATAGTACAGCTATTATTTTCATATACTCTCCTCTGCTTAATATTTGGTATGATATTATTTGCCCGGCTGTAGCCCAGCTTCCATATACATGTAGGCGCTCAAGCATTTGAGGAATTTATTCCTACCAGGTGCCCATTCACCTCACCTGGGTTGACTGAAAAAAATGAAAGTAAATGAAAAATGGAGCACGTGTAGAAATCCTTAAATTAAGATGCTTGTGAAGAGTTTAGCCACAGTCAGAAAAAATAATTCAGATGAATTTCACATGGAAAAAATTAATTAGTTTATTGGTTGATTTATTTATTAAATTATTTGATTTATTTCACTTCTCCAAAAAAAGTTATGATACATTATATCAAAATAAAATGATTCAGTAATAGTATTTACTTATTTATTTATTTTTGTATTTATTTGTTTTTTGTTTGTTTATTTACTTTTTTATTCACTCATTTATTTTTAGTTTGTCTTAATTAATTTATTCCTTTATTGATTAATTTATTTGTTTATTTCTTATTGCTTTCACTGACAGGATACTACTGTCCGAATGGAACCATCACTGATGACCAGTTCCCTTGTGGTGAAGGGTCGTACACGGGCTCAACCAGCTTGACCTCTCCCGATGAGTGCTCACCGTGCCCGGAAGGAACCTATTGCTCATGGGGAACAGGTCAGTTGGCTAATAAAAGATAAATACCAGGAGGTGTTTCACAAAGATTTAAGATTGACTTAGAGTCACATTAAAATGCTGACGCGTACATGTTATGCAATGCGCAATCTTATTGATCAATACACAGTAGTGCGCATCCTCTGGCATGATCTGACCAATGTGGTGATTCCTCCTAAATTGAGTGCAACCAGGCATTTAAGTGCGACTCTAAGTCATACTATAATCTTTGTGAAACACCCCCCACTGTTGTGGTAACAATCTCAGAATAGTTCAAACAGAATCCTATATAATTATCACCCAAGTGTTTGTATGTATAGATAAGATATCATTATAAGTGCCAAATGGCTATGGAAGAAAATGTGTCATTGATGAGAAGTGAGTAAAATAAGCATGGAATTCCATCAAATGTCGGGTATATTCCCCAAGCATATTAATACACTCCCACATATGCGTTTCTGTGTTCATTATCGTCAGAATAATCGGTTTTGAGCTAAGACTTGACGATTTCACAAAAATGAGTTAACATCCAGAGACCCGTATATGATGATATGGTGACAAGACTTTCTCATGGAATAATTCTTTGCTGCAACTACTTTCCTTTACCTTTAAGTACTACTCTTTTCCATGCCACAATCATAATCCCTCCTGTGCAACATTAATTTTAAAGTGAAAGCTTAACAGGGGTTTTTGCATTGTCTACTCTCATTCAACTCACATTATCTTTTGATTGGTTTGTCCCTTATGTAACTGGGGTCAATTTAACCCCCCTTGACAAATTTTGTCACTACGATGTAGGCCACCGCACAAAATTTTTTGAACTCGCCACTCACTGACTTTTTACTTTGAAGTCTTGTGCATATTTTGAGACCAAATTTGCAACGCCCGGATACGCGGTTCCGAAATTACCCCAATCTGTTTTTTGCAAAGTTCTTTTGGGTTTGTTTAGGTGTAGTATTATCATGTATTGCAGTAGTGTTCTTACCAATACCATATAGTATTTAATGCTATAAGCTTGTAAATGTTTACTACATATTATGTATCATACCAACAGGAAAAATACGATACAGTATTTATGACATGGTTGATTTATCTTACTTGAATATGACAATCAGTTTGAATGTCTATATCAAACATCTTTCATTTTCTCTGATCATTTTCTAACAGGAGAAACAATCAACCCACCTAAGCCCTGCAAGCCTGGCTATTACTGCCCGCTACAGACCCCCAGCCCTGACCGTTACCCATGTCTGGCCGGAACGTTCTCCTTCTCGTCCAACCTCTCCAGAGCAGACCAGTGTGATCCATGTACTCCTGGCTATTATTGCCTCGGTAAGCAGATCCTAGCCGAATGATTGGCTGAGAGCTGTCACGTGGGGGCGCTGTCTAATTTTAAACACTTTAGAAGATGCTTATTTGAGGCTCTGTATGAGCAATATTTCTCGCTAATGTGGTTCATGTACTCCAGGTTATAACTGACTTGGTAAGCAGATCCTTATTGAGTGATTGGCTGAGAGCCGTCACGTGGGGGCGCTGTCTAATTTTAAACACTTTTTAGAAGATGCTTATTTGAGGCTCTGCATGAGCAGTATTTCTCGCTAATGTGATTCATGTACTCCAGGTTATAACTGCCTTGGTAAGCAGATCATTATTGAATCATTGGCTGAGAGCAGTCACGTCATTGCGCCGTGATTGCGCCAATCAACATTTTTAGCAGATACTTAAATATACAGATAGGTAACACAACATTTGCTCTTGCAACAAATGCTCCTCTGCTAACATCTTTGAAGATGGTTTGGGCTATGCCTAGGGTTCGAACATGTATTCTTCGGGCCTTTCGACTATAAAATCATGGATAATTAAGTGTGTATTATTTTAAAGTTAAATGAATGAAAATGATTGCAAAAAGTAATATATATTGTGTTTTGCAGGTGGAGGAGCAACAGAAGACGATGTATGTCCTCCCGGGTACTACTGCCCAGAAGGGACAGAGTTTGCTGAGCAGTATGGCTGCCCCAACGGGACCTACAACACAGAGTATCAAAGACACAATGTATCACAGTGTATGACCTGTCCACAAGGTATGTGTAACGTTAAGTAGCTAATTCACAAACTTGCTCCCAAATTTAAACCATGAATTATTCATTTTGTTTTTGGCATAGCAATAATGATATTCATAATGATGATTAGGATGTTGATGATAATTACGATAATGATAATAATGATGATAATAATAATAATAATAGTAATAATGCTAATGATAATGATAATAATAGTAATAATAATGATAATAATAATAATAATGATAATGATAATGATAATGATAATGATAATGATGATAATAATGATAATAATAATAATGATACTGAAGTAATCATAACAGTTTGATTAATAATAACAGAACAATAATAATGGTAATAGAAATAGAGAATACATGAAAAACAATAATATAATCATTTTGATTGCTTTTGATTTAGGTTCCACCCCTTTTTTTTCCAAGAAACTTTTTTTTTAAATTATCGTGCTAAGTCAGGGAATGCTTTGTTATTTTTCTAGACATATTCACATTTTCAACTATATATGTAATTCAGTGTTTCTTTGTTTATCATGTATGTTTAATTCTGAATTGTAAAATAAAACGGGAGGAATAATAAATTCAAATCAAACTAAAGATTGCTTTATATCCAGTGCATATGTTCGTTAAACTATCAGGTCTTTATGCACTGTAGATAATTTGAAAGAAAAAAAAGCTAGGAGTGTACTTTGCTTCTAAAACGTCTTTTGAAGGATATTACAATCTTCAATCCCATTTCTTTTATCAGGTTCTTATTGTGAGTACGGTGCAGTCAACCCTATTGAATGCCCTGCCGGTACCTACATGCCTTACGGTGTGGATACCAACGGTACCCTCTACGGTTCACCAGCCAAATACCAAGACAACTGCATGGACTGCCCTGGCGGTTCCTACTGCAACGCCAACACCGTATATCCGTACGATTGCGGTACCGGGACCTTCTCTAAGCCGGGGAAGAGCAGTTGCGAGACATGCGAGGCGGGGTACTACTGCGACAACGTGACGACTTCGTACACCGATATGACGACGAACAAGCGGTGCCCGGCAGGGTTGTACTGCACCACGGGTCTTAACGCCTTGGATGAAGCGGTGAATTGCAGCGTCAGTCACTACTGTCCTGAAGGTAATTGGCTGCGGAGTGGATGTATATGTTCCTGTGAAATCCGTGTTAACCCAGCTCTCCCATAAGCAACAATAGGTTGCCAGGGAAGGTTCTCTGTAAATATTCGAAATAAGATTTTTTTATCTTCAAACAATAATAATGATGACTCTAACTCTGATGCTACATGTAATATTCTTTCTTTTTATTTCATAAATTTCAAAAGTAAAATAATGTCTACACCCAGTTGTAGTTTGCAAATGTTCTGTGGAAGTATGATTCGATACTCGATACCATCAATGCCTGCTTCTTTGTGATGCTAGTTAATGCTTCTCAGTTCCTAATATATGTCAAGGGAAAAGTAACGACCATACCCTTTTTTTGGACCCCCTCTCACAGCCACGCCCGAGGAGCTCAACTGCCCTGTCGGTACCTACAATCCCTCTGTCGGCATCGGTGCCATCACTGACTGCACCGCTTGTGACGCCGGCTATTACTGCTTGGAGGGTATCTCAACACCGACGGCGCCGTGTAGTGTGGGCTTCTACTGCCCAACCAACATTGCCAATGTTTATGCTTCCTCACCGCCGCTCATCGGATCGTATGGACCAGAACAGGTATGGAGTACACTGAGGCCTGTATTCTGGAGTTGGGTTTAATTTAAACTCAGGTTTCAAGTTGTGGCTTAAGTATGGGAAGCCAAAAGTATCAAAATTTTGTATTAAGTTGTATGTTTCTTATGTATACTGTGCTCTTTCCTGATTCATCGATGGTGAAGACAATCATCTATTTATACTTCCTAGACATTTATGAATGATTTGAGAGCCGAAAGAGCTGAAGTATGATATCTCTACTGTTAGTGATTTATGTAACAATTGGCTTTCTATACTTAACCCACAACTTTATACCTGAGTTTAAATTAAACCCAACTCCACAATATGGGCCCAAATCTCTAGTAATTTCATCAGTTTTTAATAACCCAAATTGACTTCTAGCTCTCTCTAAAATTTTGTAAATACAGACCTGCCAATTTAGTAGGATTTTTAACCCTGTCTGGGCGGCCCTCAATTTGCATAATATTTTCGCGGTGCGTAATTTTTTGAACGCGTTGCTTACTGACTTTTTACTGTCAAGTCTTGTGAAACTTTTGAGACCAATTTTGTGTCACCTGGGTATGCAGCATTATGTAAGTGCATGTCAGACAAAAATTGCTCAAAAAAATGATTTTGTGTCAATGCAAATACAAATTGCATTTTCAACAAAAAATCATAAATGTTTGAATATCTTTAGTGTTGCCGGTCTATTCTTTTGATGCTGTTAATGATCTCAGAAGCATCCCCAACAAATTTCATTTAAAAAAAACAATGAAAAACAAAAGGTTCAAAAACACGGAAATATTTAAGAAATTGCAAAAAAGTATTAATACATAAGAAATAGATCTGATGCCGCATTTTTTGTTCATTTACACTTGTTAAGAAGTGTGATTTCGCATACTTATTACGCATTAATTAGCATAATTACTTTGATGGAAATTTGCATGGAAAAAAATTAATGTACAATTTTGTTGATTATGTCCCAGACAACCTGCGTGCCAATATTCGGTGGGATCGTGTGGTCGACAGTCGACTCTTATTGGAAAGCTCCCCAGGGAGTGGAAAAATGTGAATTTTGTGTGAGCATGTCAGTGTCCAGGGTATTAATATATCACTAAAGCGCGCAGAGATGTTGTTCCAAACGCACTATACTGCTAATATATCTGTTGAGTACTTAGAAACTTTATTCAAATGTATGAAGCACTATATGAAGCACTATATAAAGCAGAATTCTAAACTAATAAAATTTTCCCTCGTTCCAGGTTGCTTGTCCGGCGGGAACTTACCGAGACACCACAGGAGCTCGCTTTGTAGAGGACTGCATCCCTTGTCCAGCTGGGGAATACTGTACACAGGGCATTGCCAATGGTATCGTCTGCCCTCGAGGGTACTACTGCCCGGACAACTCAACTGCGCCCGTCCCTTGTGCTGCTGGCCGATACGGAAATGATACAGGTTAGCTGGACTTGCTTGATATTTTGAAAAGTCAGTTGGCCGTCAGACTTCATTGGGAGTGGGTTATTTGTATGTTGCTGACCCCAGACTCTGTGAAAAGCATTGGGAATACCTGTAATAGACACATCTTTCGGGGCAAGCAAACTTAGACACCGTTTTTACTACCGTCCTAAAAGTAGTTTAGTGGAAAATGATTTAACATGAAATGCGATTGGTCTTGGAATCAATCTTCCAAACTGGATCGGAAAACACCCTCGCGATGTATTTTTGAAGATCACTTTGCCTAGTTAAACTGGTTTTAGCATAAGTGAGGACACATGCATTCTTCTGGAAGCGATCTTCGCACATTTCGAGCGTGCTACTCCACACTCTGTATGTGAAATGCCTACGCTGCGGTTTCAAATTTGGTGTTAAACATTTCACCCCACTGAGAGTGTTCCCATAGCAACAAGACCGCTTTATGTGAAGTGGTTTTGAAAACCACTTTCCAAACTAGTTTCCTAAACCGATCTCCTGTAAACTAGTTTTAGAAAGTATAATGAGAACGGTGTCTTGGTGTACCAGGGAGAATCCTGTGGCTAAGCCTGGTTAGCTTCAGGCAACTGTTGGGCCAGGAAAAGATAACTTAGTGACTCTACCCTTAGATAATTTCTAGTGGCATGACACAACGAGGTGTCATGGTGTAGTGGTTCGGTCCCTTGACTCTTCTACCAAGGGTCGAGGGGCCGAACCTCACTTGGTCATTAATGTCCTGTGGCTTATTCATGTTTGCCACTCTCCACCCAGGTGTTAAATGGGTACCCGGTAGGAAGAGGACGTCAATGTGATTAGATTGCCGCGTGTGCACCAATAAACTGATGCCTGGCCAGGATACTCCCCAGGGAGTGGAGATGGTGCACTTAATGCGTGGAACAGTGATGGATCCTATGCGAACTGGGGTTATATTGATTTCAATGTAAAGTGCTTTGAAATACAACATATGAAACACTATATAAATGTAACTATTATCGTTATTTATTAATATTTGTTGTTCTTAAGTCTCATTCTACTCTGGGTGATTTTTATCCAAATGGTGTCGAATTCCCCAGTAAAAAAGGCAATATCATGTCTTTGACTCAAATGCTGCATTCACCTGTCTTTTTAATAGAGACAGATGGTCTCTATAGCAGGGTTTGACTGGAGTGAAGTAACCGTTTATTACCCTTTATCCCAGGTGCTCAAGCATTGACCGACTGTCCGCTCTGTGATCCTGGGTGGTACTGCGACGCTCCGGGTCTCCAGACCCCCCGGGCCCAGTGCGATCCGGGTTACCTGTGCTACGAAGGGGCGTACACTTCCACCCCGACGGATGGGGTTACGGGAGAGCTGTGTCCTGCCGGAGGCTTCTGTGTGACAGGTAGGCAACACAGTGTGAGATGTTTGGATTGGTGATGATTTTTTACCTGACTGCTAAGAAAGCATGAATGCTTGTAAGCAAGCAACCAGAGGACCGACGGCTTAAGGTCCTCTCCGAGGGACCTTAAGATTGATGCTGGTTGTGTTGATAATGATGATGAAGATGGTGGGGATGATCGTCTACTGAGGCAATTATGATGACGATAATAATAATAATTGGCATTTATATAGCGCTTTATCAATCTGCGACTGTTCAAAGCACTTCACAGTTATTATTACCCGGTCACTGGATTCATAGCATCCCAAGCAGCCTGTTAGGCGCATACTTGCTAAACCATAGTGGTTTTGTTGTGTTATCATTTATAATGATGGGGGGAGAGATACTTCTGACTTCTATGGCAGTGAAGGTTATGGTGATGATGATGATTGAGGATTAGGATGAGGAAGAGGATTATGTTATTAGATGGTGATATTGGTTATGATGATGATGTGATGATGAAGATGATGATGAAAAGGATGAAAATGAAGATGATGAAAAGGATGATGATGATGATGATGATGATAGATGATGATAATAACGTTGATAATGAGGGTGATAATGCTCTTGTAAGGTTAGGATATATGCACGTTTGATGTTGATAATTATGATGAAGATGATGATGATGATGTTAATGATGAAAAATGAAAGATCTTTCATGAATTGTCAACTACCATTTACTTTTGCTAGGATCATTCGTGAATGCCCCCTGTCCTCTGGGAACCAGCATGTACAGTGGGAGCAGTCTATGACAATGGTGATGATGATGATGATGATGATGATGATGGTGATGATGATGGTGGTTATGATGTTGGAAAGATGACAATGATATAGATGAACAATTTCCCTGACTTTGTCAACTAACAGGCCTTTTTGGTTTTCTTTCCCAGGCTCATTCATCAGTGCGCCCTGTCCACCGGGAACCTATAGTAATGTCTCAGGAGCTGTCGATGCGCAGGGATGCGAGGACTGTGACCCAGGATTTTACTGCAGCAACGCAAGAACTCCAGGTAGGGTCAAAGGTCAAGAGTTACTGAAGAGACATGTGAACCCTGATCTTTCAACCTTGGCATAGGACAAAGAACATGTTTGGGAATTACAATGGTGTTGCACTTCAATTGGAATATCGCATCAAATTTGTATTTGATTCAATGTCAATTCATCTCAAAGAAAAATGGATTCCTGTAAATATAACTCCAGAATTAAATGTACTTTTGTACTACGTGTTATCATTTGAGGTTCTCTTGTCTTCTTGATAAACATTCCTTACTTTCTGTTATCTTTGTTCATAGAACCCACTGGGCCGTGCAACCCCGGGTACTACTGTACCGGTGGATCGAGTACGCCTAACCAGACGGTCACGCAGCCGGGATACTACTCACCCTCCGGATCCACGCAGCCATTCCCCTGTGCTCAGGGCACCTACATGCCCTTCGACAGGGCCGGGTCCTGCTTGACCTGTGAGGCGGGGTACTACTGCGAGGAAGAGGCCATGACCAACATGACGAGATGTCCAGCAGGTAAATTTTAAAGAAAATTCTCCAAACAGAGATTCCAGTTTTCAGGCTTTGCCAATTTCTGACCCTGATATCTATATACTTTTAGGTCTTTATTTTGTATGTTTGGAAAAGGTACCAAAACCCAATGAGAGAATCAATCTTATTCAAAAGATTATCATGAAAGAGACAATTTGAAACAAATTTCATCGAAATGGGGTATAAAAAAAAGAGTTATGGAAGTTTGAATAATCTTGTTTTACAGGTATTTCTATGAGGATCCTCAAATCAGCAAACAAATGACTTCAACTTTTATGCCAATGCTTGATAATCCCTTGTTACTTTTAAACACCAGGTGCCTACTGCCCCGAGGGTTCGATTGTCTACTCTCTCTGTCCTACCGGGACCTACTCCAACCTCACCTATCAAATCCACGAAGACAACTGTACGATCTGCCCTACTGGTTACTACTGCGATGATCGGGGCGCCATCCAACCGACGGCCAAGTGCTCTGCTGGCCATATCTGCTATCTTGGAGGTCTCTACGCTACTCCAGTCTACAACAATGATTCCTCAGATGGTAAGAGATGAGTAATTCTTGAATCATTGCATTCATTGAATGTATTGAAGGGGGAGAGAACTGTCCAACTCTTTGCTTGGTCTTTCATTGACTTTGTGTTATGATTAGCTAGTCTTGAAATAGACATCTACCTATTGATATAACTACAAATAATGCAGATAATAAATTAGCCTGTGATTTTGTTTGTATAGAAATTAAAATGTTTTTGAATGGAAAGGTGCATGTTTTGCTCCTTGGTAACATCGTTATTGCACTATGAATGTATTGAGAAGTGAATTATTGTGTTATCAATCAAGGGGTCTGTATTGCAAGACTACACTGCTGAGAAAGTTGCACTGTGGGTACTAAACCTTGCCAGATATGAGTAGTTCAGGATTTGAGGTGGGGCTATTTTAGGCATGCCCTTTAAACTTATTGATTTATGAAAATATACATATACATGTAGATGATAATAACACTCGATATTTCTTTTAAATATTATGAAGGAAACATATTTGAAAGATAAATATTGTTGGGGACTATTTGCAATTATTAACGGCATACAAAAATTCCTTTTAATCAACAAAAGTAAAAATTATAATACATTTATGATTTTCAGTTGACTTTGTACACAAAATCAACTTTTTTAAAAGCAATTTTGGGTCTAACATGCACTTACAAAATGTTGCGTAATTTCGGAAACCGTGTACACGGGCATTACAATCTCGGTCTCAGATGATGGGCAAGTCTTGAAAGTAAAAAGTCAGCTAGCATAAAGAAATTTTGCGGTTTCGTACATGCGGTAAACAAATTTCTGTGGGGTGGGTACTAAGAATTAGGTCAACTTTTAGGTACATGGAGAGACTAAAGCTGCACTGCTCACTACCAGGTATCACAGGCCTATTCATTTCCCATAGACTCGTGTGTTAAAAAAATCATAAAAAATAAGGAGGAAATTCGAGGGTTGGATGTTTACTACCAGTGGATAGGATAAATGTCTTACATTCCATATCTGACCAGGAAAGGGTACCTCGACCAACTCATTTTAAAAATAAGTCAGCATTTATGAAGACTACAGCTGACAGGATCGAATTCATCACTTGAGACAGTAAAATGGCGCTAATTCTTCCGCCAGTAAAAAAAATAGTTCCAAAGTAGTGATATATCTTTCCAATTTGGAAAAAGGAAGTTCAGTAGGTACCCTCCCTAGAATCAGTGTTAGATTGTCAATCATATTCATTCGTTTTTTTTCAATCAGCAATATCAACTTTAAAAATTGAGAATGGGTTGGCTTGAATGGATATCTTTTGCCTGCCAGTTGTAATTAGGCCTGTGTAACCACCACTGTTTTTGAGATTTCATTAAAGATAAACACCAGTTGTGGCAACTATCTCAAAATGGGTTCAAACAGAATCCAATAAAATAACCACCCAAGTGTTTGTATGTATGAATGAAAAATATGCGCCAAATGGCGCTGGAAAAACCAATGTGTTATCGCTGAGAAATGAGTAAATAAGCACAGAATTTCATGTCTGGTATTTTTCCTAATGATATTAATACACTGTCCCACATATTCCTTTTTGTGTTAGTGATCATCAGAATTATCGGTTTTCAGCTAAGATTACATGATTTCATAAAGATAAGTTTATTTCAAGGTACCAGAACTAAAACTATGATAATGAGGTAACATTTAAAGTTAAATGCTACTTTTGGTAACGATATCAAAATGAGTTCGTACAGAATCCAATGAAATGACCACCAAAGTGTCTGTTTGTATAAATAAAACGCATGTGCCAAAGGATTCTGGAAGAAATTGTGTAATTGCTGAGAAATCAGCAAATAAGCACAGGATTCGGGTAGAGCGTCGGGCCTGACGCTCTAAGCAATAATTATACATCGTCCCACGTACGCTTATCTGTGTTGGGGATTTTCGGTGTGAACATTTTTCAGCATAGATTTCAAGATTTCACAAAGTTCAGTTTAATGTAACTGTACCAGATCTAGATGATATACTGACAATTAAGCCTTGTTTTACAGACTTTCTCATGAAGTCAGTGTTTACTGCAACTACTGGAATTTCTCTTTAACCTTGATTTTAAAGACCTTCTCATGGAACTATTATTTGCTGCAACTACTTTCTTTTGCCTTACACGATCTATCATCCTCTATTTATCTTGTTATACAAAGGTCAAGTCATAGTGACGTGGGGTGACCAATGTCGCACCGGTCACTACTGTCCACTAGGAACTACCCTGATGGTAGAATGTCCCCCAGGAACCTTCCTGACCTACCAAGGAGCTGCGTCGATCGATGAATGCGTTTCCTGTAATCCTGGGAAGTACTGCGAGATGGCCGGTGAATCACAAGAAACAGGTAACATATCACTGCTCTGTTGGGCATTAGCGTACCTACGAGGGGGGCAGAGGGTGCAGACTGCCCCCATGTATCCCTGTCCCCCCTGACGAGTTCCAACTGATCCCTGGCCCGCTCCTCTGAACTTGAAAACTCGAAGACCTTTTTTTTTGCTTGTCAAATTTTTGGTGGACGAATTTGCCCCCCTTTGAAAAATCCTAGGTACGCCACTGCGGTTGGGTCTCCCTGATTGTCAGAAAGAACAATCTTGACAACTTATAGGGAAAAAAAAACGTTTTACTACTTGGGCACTAGAATAATTACATGGTAAACCGTCCAGAAACCAAGGGCCCATTTCATAAAGCTAGTTATATTCATCCACACTGTGCTGCACTCGACCCGGGTGAGGTAAATGGGTACCGGCAGGAAGTAATTCCTCAAAAAGCTGTGCGCACCAGAATCGGTAGACTAGCTTAGCTGGGGTAAGATGAGAGCGCCTTGAGCACCTAGCAAGGTGGATACATGCGCTATACAAATCCTATATTAATATTATTATCATTATTTGCGATAGCAGTTAAAAGCTACTGAAATCTAATTGGCTGATATTAAATTTGTTATAGAAATTTGGGATTTTTCTATAAAACAAGTCTAAAGTCTATATGAAACAAGGCCCAGAAGTGTTCCAAAAGTACCTCATGCTTGTACTTCTTACCCTCAGTAACATGCATTATTTCTTATTCTATTTTATCTGTTTTTGTTTGATTCTAGGCTTTGTATGTGCTTGTAGAATTCTGCAGAGTGGTTTAATTTCACGTTACATAATTATTACATTCATTTGTGCTTGATAGGTGACTGTTTCGAGGGTTACTATTGCATCGGTGGCGCTGTACGAGGTGATCCGCATGACAACGTGACTGGTCAGATCTGTCCTGAGCGGTACTACTGTCCCTTGGGGTCGTCTGTTCCGATCGTGTGCGAGGAAGGGACGTACTCCAATACGACCGGCCTCTCAGCTTGTCTAGATTGCCCGGCTGGAATGTACTGCCAGCCAGATAATGACCCAGTGCCCTGTCCACAAGGTAATACTAGATTAAAGTGGATTAGATTAGATTAGAATACAATAATAATGATAATAATAAAGACTTATATCGCGCCAAATCCACTCCGTAGAGTGCTCAAGGCGCTTTTTAGGAAATTAAAAAAGAAATTAAGAAGAATTGAACAGAAATGTTTTGAGGTAATTTTTGAAAGTTTCAGAAGTCAAGCACTGTTTGATGTTATGAGGGAGGCTGTTCCATAGCTTCGAGGATGAGTAAACAAATGATCTTTCACCCCAGGTTTTGGAAACTTTGGGGGCAACAAGAGAATTGGAAAGGGAGGAACGTAAGGATCTTGAAGGGGTATAACTTTTAATCAGTGAAATAAGGTACTGGGGAGATGAGCCATGAACACAATGGAAAGTTAACAACAAAATCTTGAACATAATACGCTGTTTTACAGAGAGCCAATGTACTCTCATCTAATCTAATCCAATAGGTTGGATTAGATTAGATGAGAGTAGTTTTGAGTTAAATGGACCAGATTAGATGAGACAAGGTTAGAGTAGGTTAGATTAGATTAGATTTGAGTAGATTAAGGTGGAAAGGGTTAGATGAAAGTAGATTAGATTGCATTGAATTAGATTAGACTAGCTTAGAGTGGATTATATTAGATTGTATTAGACTAGATTAGAGTGGAATAGTTTAGATTAGACTAGATTAGATGGATTAGATAGAATTAGACTAGATTTGAGTGGATTAAATTAGATGTGATTGTTGTCATTTGATTCAGTCGATTTGATTAGAAGTGGTTATTTTTATTTTTGTTGATTAGATGTGGAATAATCATTTTCTTTTCTATGTGAAATTTAATAAGTATAGATTGAAGTTATTATGAAGGATTGAAGTTTCATCTTTTTGCCAAAAATTTGCCAGGCGTTTTTCTTTATCCTCTCCTTTGACACATAACCCGTCAATGTTTGATCCATCAGGTTTTTACTGTTTGGGTGGAGCCAGTTCGGGCAACGATCCTAGGCCTTGCTTGAAGGGTTACTTTGGAAACAGAGAAGGGCTGATAGCTGAGTCAGAGTGTACTGAGTGCCTTGCAGGTAAGCTATCCATGCAGACATGGTGGTGGTGGTGGTGGTGGTGATGATGATGATGATGGTGGTGATGATGGTGGTGGTGGTGATGATGGCGATGATGATGATCTTGGGTATTAAAGGACAAGTCCACCGCAACAAAAACTTGATTTGAATAAAAAGAGATAAATTCAACAAGCATAACACTGAATATTTTAACAAAATTGGATGTAAAATAAGAAAGTTATGGCATTTTGAATTTTCACTTCATTTCACAAAACATTTATATGCACTTATTGGTAGATATGCAAATGAGGAACTGATGTCATCACTCACTTACTATTTCTTTTGTATTTCATTATATGAAATGTTTTGTATTTCTTGTCATTGTCATGTGAAATGAAGTTTCATTCCTCCTTGAACACGTGGAATTCCATTATTTTAACATTTGTGCTTCAGACAAGGAGGTTCTAATTGTCCAATTCGTAAAAATTAAAATATTGTATAATTCAAACAATAAAAAACAAAAGAAATAGTGAGTGGGAGACATCATCAACTCTCTCATTTGGATGTAACTGGCTCGTTCATTTAATTATTTTGTTAAGAAAAAAGCAAAATTTTGAAATGTCTCTTATTTTACATCCGATTCTGATGGAATTTTCAGCATTAGGCTTGTCTGATTTTTCTCTGTTGATTCAAATCAACATTTTTCTTGTCTTGTCTTTCCATTAATGCCCACAATCATTATATTGATTATTATGGCATATGAACGTCAAGATTGACTTGACTTACCAGGACCGGCAGGTGCAATACACCGGGTGAACACCCTACTCTTTGACGAATAGTGTATTGGTTTTAACGTGCATAGGTTGTGACTCTCCTATACACGGGACCAACATTTGCGTCCTTTCCAATGGACGGAGTGTTTTCCAACTGCATTCACACCTGCACTGAATACAGTGGTGAGGCACGATAACACACAACGCTATAGCATCAGATTTTTTTGTTAGACGCGTTTCGGCATGAGCGGGACTCAAACCCCTCACGTTGAGATCTACGATCTCATCCGAAAAACATGCGCTCTAACCGACTGAGCTACGCTGCCTGAGGTGGACATGACCTTTAACAATAACATCCAAAAGCAATTTCCTAATCCTATCTTTTAAATCCCTTCATCCTTTCATCCAGGTCACTACTGCGAAGAGGATGGCCTGGCTAACGTGACCGGTCCCACAGCTGCTGGCTTCTACTCCAAGCAGCTGGCCTATCAAGCTGGTCCTTTTGATATCACCACCAGCACTGATTACAGTGTATGTCCCTTGGGATACTACTGCCCTGAGGGAAGCGGATACCCGACACCTTGTCCTAAGGGACGATTCGGGTGAGTAAGGATATGCGCATTAGGCCCCCGTTCCACTATGCCGATGTTGCTACGACTTGACATACCTTCAGATCGGTTGGGATCGGGGGAAAATGAACCATTTTACTTGGGGTCAGCAAAAAAATAAAGGAACGGGGGATGTGCCACTGTCAGTACGCTAGGAAAGACCTAATTATGCTCATCCTACAATTGGCACTGTGTTGCTTATGCTTTCCCGCTTCCCCCACAATTCAAAATGCACGTTTTCTGTTCAAAATTTTTAGTCAATCACGCCGATCTGAATAAAATGCCCCGCTGTTACCCCTTCTTCACAACATTGTTATTAGACTGCTCGCAATTTCAACCAATATCTATCCCGCTCTCCACTGATCTTATGATTGTGACAGATCGGGGTTTCAGATGGTGATAGTGGAACGGGGCATTAGTTAGGCAAGTTGTCAAAAGTCTGTTCCGCGTGTTTTAGCAGGAGTCCCGCAGTAAAGATGCCATGCGTCCTTCCATTGCAGCTTTCCTGCAGTCCACATTGGTTTGTGTATGGTGACGCTGATGATTTGCAATGGAAAGCTCCTGACAGGATTCGGACAGGAAAGACATGGCCCTGACCCTTGGCAAAAGTTCCTCATGATGATGATGATGATGAGTAGAATGAGCATTGAATTTGAAAGTATTATCTGTGACTATACTTTGGTTGTGGTCTCTTCTCTTTTAATGCAACAAGTAGTGGAGATGACAGTGTCCATCAAGTAATGTTGCAACATCTGCAAATCAGTTCAAATCAAAATATGTACAGCCGCTGGATACTGTCGAAAAACGACGATGGCCCCCCCCACCAATGTGTTCCTTGGACTGTATTCCTGCATCAAATCTAATCTATTCAAAATAAATCCAAAAGATATGATTCATTGTTCACAGAGCTACGCAGCTGCTATAGGCTGAGACTGACTACACCATCTGTAATGCCGGTGAATACCGTCCAAGCACAACAATGACAGCCACAGCTCGACAGTGTTTCTGAAACTATATTACTACATATCGAATCTAATCAAATCAAAATGATATGATTTTTTTGTTGACAGTGCTACGCAGCAGCTGGAGGCTGAGACCGACTGCACGCTCTGTACTGCAGGTGAATACTGTCCAAACACCACAATGACAGCCACAGCTGGACAATGTTCTCCGGGATGGTACTGCATTGAAGGTGCCACTAAGAGTATGCCTACAGACCCCGCTGAGGGAGGAGAGTGCCCAACTGGTAAGTGGTCACTGAATTCACCCTTAAATTCCTCAAATTGTCGGTAGTGACAATAACCATAAGTTCCAGGATTTAGCTTGGGTGATCCAGTAACTTCTGCTAGCTTGAAGGTAAGAATAGGATACAGCAAGAGGGATGATACAAGCAGCAAATTTTGGATAGTTCCTCCTCAAAACGTAAGAAGAGATTAAGAACACGGTGCGAAAGTGGGTCCAATTGGATTAGCGCTAGCTACGGTATAAGTAGACTGGAAGATGTCAAGTCACACATCACCGGACAAGAAGCACATGTATTCCAGTTCAGTGCACAAAGTTCACGAATGTCTTTGGTTCGAATGCCAGCCATGGCGTGATTTCCATCAGTAAGAAATTGATCCGCCATGTGCTGCACTCGATCAAGGGAGGGAAAGCTGTACCTGGCAGGAATTTATTTCTTGAAACACTTCCACAGCGTAACAGCAGCTCTGCAGAAGCCAGTTTATTATACTGCATTTATTGTCAAGAGCTTCAAGACTTCTGATTATTAGGCACTATATAAGCTAGTACTATTCATTATCTTCTCAATCAAGGTCATTTCTGCGTCGCCGGGTCAGACTCGCCGTCACCGTGCATCGCCGGAAGATACAACAACGAGACGGGCCGCTTCAATTGTCGCAGCTGTCCCATCGGGTTCTACTGCACTCAGAACACGACGGTACCCGAGGAGTGCAATCCAGGTTACTACTGTCCTCTAGAGACGGCGACATGGGACGAGCACCCGTGCCCTGAAGGGACGTTTAACAACCTGACTGGACGATCGGAAGAGAGCGATTGTATTCTTTGTTCACCAGGGTGAGTAGAAGGGGAAAAATACAGTGGTCTCTAACTCTGAAATGCCCAAAAGAGCCCTGGAAAATGAAACGAGAAAATTTTCATTCAATGGGATGTTTAAGCTTCTCCAATGTTGCAGATTCAGCCAATAGGTAGGAAATGTAGTCCCCTAATTTTTTTTTTTTGCCTGGTGAATGATCTTCATGGAGAAATCCTACTTAATGGAATGATAAAGATTCTTCAGTGTTGCATATTCAGTCAGTAGTTTGGGAAAAGTAACCCCCCATGATAAAAAAAATATTGCCTTATGAGTAGTGATTATGGTAACTTTTGAATGTTTCTTAGAAACGTCCTGTATCTTTGTTTTGGGAATATGTTTCGTCCTAATCTTGTCTGTGTCTGTGTTTTCTAGTTCATATGAAAGGCTGAAAACTTGAAATGCTTTCAAATTACAGTTCTTGAAATAAAGTAAGAATGTAAAAAAAGAAATGAACAAAAAGTTTGATTCCTTTCAGGAATCATTTTTTGTCGTATTAATAAATCCCAACATAACAGTAATGTAAAAAGTCCCATTGTATGGCAGTAATGTCCTTTGCCAAGGTTTGGTATCTACATGTAAATTTGCCAATTTCCAAACAGGTGGGTGTTTCATGAAGCTGTTTGTAAGTTAAGAATGACTGGTGAACCTTTCTTATGCTCTAAATAATCAACAACAAACATTAAGTTAAGAATATCATTTACCACAATGAAGGATCACCAGTCGTTCTTAAAGTCGTTCTTAACTTACGGACAGCTTTATGACGCGACCCCCTGATGTTGTAAATGGGTACTCCGTAGGTAGATTTACATGTAGCAGTGCCTTGAATGCTCAAGCTTTGGTATGGCTACCTGAGCATTCAAGCAAGGTCTTCCTACCAGTTGCCTATTTTACTTCACCTGGGGGGAGAGTGGCAAATGTAGATGAATGCCTTGCCTAAGATATGCTTGGCATTTGAACCCTGGACCTTCTGGTTCTAACCTGGAGAATTATCCACCGAGCCACAGCCCTTCCAATGGCATGCAGCATTTTGAATTATTGTATTAAGCTCTATAAATATTGCTTATCATTTCATTATTAATAATCCATTCATTCAATTTTGTATCTTTCAATTCAATGTCCAGCACATACTGCGAGCTGCCCGGCCTGTCCGCCCCCACCGCCGAATGCGACGAGGGCTGGTACTGCATCAACGGATCTCAGTTCTCTAAACCGACCGACCCGTCCCAGGGCGGTCAGTGTCCAGTGGGTCACTACTGCCCCCAGGGATCGGTCTACCCGACCTCCTGCCTGCCAGGGATGTACTGCGATGTGGTGGAGCTGGCCTACCCAGCCGGGAACTGCAGCGCTGGGCATTACTGCACGGGTGGAGCAGAGACGCCGAGCCCCGATGGAGTTGCATCAGGTAAAGGTTTTTCGTTATCATAGTGGAGCGGTTATGTGACAAAAAATGGCCAAGATGCTCGGATCTGGCAGAAAGTGTGAAATTTGGCATACAGGGGTATTTTGGGGCGCTTATTTAAAAAATTGCCGGCCCCAAGCGATTTGACCATCGTGTCGGCCACCATTTTGAAATCCAAAATGGCCCCCATGAAAAATCATTAAATGTCATTTGCTCCATTGTTAATATCTCAGAGGGCATAGGGTTAGAGTTACATGTACATGTAGGATTGTAAAAGAATTTTTGGTTCAGAATAATGTGAAGTTAGGGATTAGGGTCTATTTATTTTCAGAGGTTGGGTTTCATGTGTGGCTTAATGTGCCGATTTTCCATCGGAGCATTTGCCGCCGGAGAAAATGTCATGGAAACCATGTGATATGCTTCTCTGTGTATCACTCGATGAAGTTGTATTTGATTTGCACGTTGGGACTTAAGGCCCCCATCTCACTAGGATGGCGATCATGGCGACCATGGCGACCATGGCGATCTGTCTAAATCCCGCAAAGCGTAGCAGAATCGTCCTTGAATTCTATTTTTAGCCTGCGAGGCGATTGCACTACAACTTCACTGCGACGGACCTGCGCTGAAGGCGATGGTAATACGCTGGTAGTACGACGCTGCCACTCTCTTGCCACGATTTGAGGCAGATGTGATGCGCTGCTTCTGCGATCAAAGCGACCGTACAACGAGGCCCATACGCTAATTAGGACCTCGGTACGGTGGTGCTACGAATGGAACGATTGTGTTACGTTCATGATGGGCTCTTGAAACGATTTCAAGCAATCGGCATATTGATCGCGGCACATGAGACATTTTTCAGTCGATTGCCAACCTCCGACCAAGATGGATGTCCAGAATTTGGTTGGACTTATACATCTTAGCATTATACAACAACTTCAATTAGAAGTTGAATACGAGGACCTGATACGAGGACAGTAGAAGGAGGAGGCCAAAAAGATACTGGGTCCGATCCTGGCTGTCACTTAAGTCATAATATACAATATATTAGAATTTCACTCAAAAGATGTCGATGAGCCTAATAGTTAATATGAGGGACGCATCCAGAATTTCATAAAAGAGCATAAAAATGTTTTATATTTTGTTTATTTTTTTCCACAAAAGTTTGTCACTCAAAATTGTGAGATAAATTCCTTTCAAATTTGCTTTCAAGAAGTAGTCTACTGATGTGAGAGCACTCATAGGGGGGGGGGGGCACAATGCCAGAATCCCCATAAAGTGTGCTTTCCCAATCAATACATCAGTGATCGAATCATTAAAATTTTAATATTGTTTACTGTCACTGTAGTTAGAATACATTCTATTTTTAAAACATATTCAATTTATATATTTTTGCGGAGGTAACCCATTTCGTCATCAAGACATGCGAGCGTCTTTTCTTTCTCTCTTTCAAGCTGGCTCAGCAGTTAGATTTTTATCCTCCTACTATACCTCCTCCTCTACCACCACCATAACCTCTTGTTCGCTTCCTCTTGGACCGCCGGCATAACAGATTGGGCAGCTTCCCTTTTTGGTCCTTTTTCTGGGAAGTATATTTGAAAACGTCGTGGTGTCGCCTCGTAATCTGTTGAAAATGTGATAATCCGCTACCATCGGCACGTTGTTTCATAGCAGCGCAGACGGTCGCTGCTCAATCGCTGGCCAGTCATCAGCGGCGCAGCAAAAGCGCAACGCGAATGCCTGCAGCGGGCTGAGAACGTGTGCCACATGCCACCCAAAGGGAAAGCGTCGTGGTGGAAACGGTGTGAAGCGTGTCGAGCGCAAGGCAGTCGCCTCGTAAACGGAAGCAGCGTAGCAGAATTGTCTTGGGAACGGGCCTGAAAAACACGGGCGATCGGTGCCGCTTTTAATGCGCTTCTACTACGCTTTGTGCGTTGGAGCTTCGTTACAGCTACGAATATGTCGTTTGTAATACGCTCTTGACTCGATTATGATGCGCTTTAGCACCTCCGCGATCTCGCTACGTAAGTTTTGAACATGTTCAAAATTTTGTGACGACCAGGAAGATGGTGACGATCCTTGCTGCTTCAGAAAAGATCAAGGTACGACGGAGAAGATTGAAAAGATCAAGCCACGTTCAAGCTACGATATACCACGCTTTGTCGATTTTTGACGATCGCAGCGGAATCGCCATCTAGTGAGATGGGGGTATAAAGAGAAATGCCAGTAATTGCAGAAACACTGCTTTCATGAGAAAGTCTGTAAAAAGAGGCCTTAATTGTCAGTATATCAACGAGGATCTAGATCTGGTACAGTTACATAAGCTGAACTTTGTGAAATCTTGAAATCTACGCTGAAAAATGTTCACACTGAAGATCACCAACACAGAAGCGCATGTGGGACAGTATATAATTACTGCATTGAATGTCGGGCCTGACGCTTGACCCGAATCCTGTGCTTATTTGCTGATTTCTCAGCAGTTACACAATTTCTTCCAGAATCCTTTGGCACATATGTTTTATCTATACAAACACACTTTGGTTGTCATTTCATTGGATTCTGTACGAACTCATTTTGATATCGTTACCAAAACTGGCATTTACCTTTAAAGTTTGAGTTTTAGTTGAACTTAACTTTCTGTGACCACTCCACTTTCGTAAAAAAGTTCAATTGAAGTGAATTGAATCACAAGCAATGGAATAGCAGATCGACTGACCATGCAAATATATTTCAGAACACCCATGTTGAAAGCTTGTTTGATGCGATGAATTTCATCCAAACATTTTTTCCCCTCCTTGCATCCAATTTTCAGGTGATGTGTGTCCGAGTGGTCACTACTGTCCAGAAGGAAGCGAAGAGCCACAGGAATGTCCACCAGGGACATTCTTGAATACAACACAAAATCAAGGTAAGTCTTAAAGGGGAAGGTCACCCTGACAAAAACTTTATTGTAAAAATAGCAGAAAAAATAATAAAAAATATTGCCGAAGGTTTGAGAAAAATTCATCAAATAATTAAAAAGTTATTAGAATTTCAATTATTTGATTTGTGACGTCATATGCGAGCAGCATTCCTACATAGCGAATGGTAAAAAATCAATGAAATGTCATTTTCTCAGAAAATTGAAAATGGTTTTCACTGCCTTTTGTATATCAATAGACAAATCATTTCACACCCGATCATGAATAGAAAACAAAATTAAGTCATCAGGAACCATGCAAAATTTGAAATTCATGCATTTTATATTACATAACACATGGGGCAGGGCAGCTGCTCGTTTATGACGTCACAAATCCAAAACTTTGAACTCTAATAACTTTCTTACTCTTTAACGGATTTTCCTCAAACCTTAACCAATATTTTTTACTATTTTTTCTGCTATTTTTGCAACAAAGTTTTCTTCAGGGTGAACTTCCCCTTTAAGTTCAGTCTAATAAAATTGTGATCACTATGGTGGGCCATTAGGTACTTGACCGTCATTTGCAGGATCCTTTGCTTGGCTAAGACGCTGTGGATGGGAAAAACTGTTACATGCAATCTGAATCCATATTTAGGTGGTAAGCTGTGCTAAATAAGCTGAAATAACATAGGGCAAAACAAGTTAAAGTTGAAAGTGTTGAATTTTAATGTATATCATGCTGTCTTTTCAGTTCAATGTACATGTACAGTGACGATGTAAATAAGAATATACAAATAAAAAAAAATCAAGTGATTCATCCACTTGAACACTAAATATTATCAGTAATATTCCTCATAGTGTACAATTTATTTTATTGAGATAAGCAGAATTTGAAATCTGGAAAACAAAGTAATATATCTATTTTATATGTACAAACTAATGTATCTCAACTTTCTGAATACTAGGACGATTCAGTAAATCAGGCTGATAAAAAGCACAATGAAGCCCATTTTTTTAAACCTGTTAATTTGAGTTTTTCTCAAGTGAAATACTCAGCTGTTGCTAGTAAGTGGTAAAATGTATTTAGCTTTTATATGTATGCTTTTGATTGGTGATATGTCAGTGACAACTTTCGCTTTGGTTAGGGTCTTGAAAAAGAAGGCAATATTTATTCAGTTTAAATATAGCCTCCAAGATATATTTTCATTGATACAGATTTATCAATATCTACTGATTCTTCATTTGAATTATTTCTCATTTTACCATCATACCTATTTTGTTACAACTACAAAATTATTTAGATGTATGTATGACTTGTGTGATGAAAAAAGGAGGGTAACCCCCAAAATACATTTTCCTCAAGACCTACTACTAATTGTTTATGTATTTGATTGACCAGCCCTGTCCGACTGTCTGGATTGCCCTGCGGGTATGTACTGCTCAGGATACGCCAACAGTCACCCAACGGCTCAGTGTGACCAAGGCTACTACTGCCCTTCTGGACAGAACATCTCTTCTCCGTACGAGTACCGCTGCCCCCAGGGACATTACTGTCCTCTCGGGAGCCCGGAGGCGATCCGTTGCCTCTCGGGTTATTACCAGGACGAGGAGTTCCAGGAGGACTGTAAGACGTGTCCTGCGGGATTCTATTGCGATAATCGCCTGGAGCCGGTGGTCCTCTACCAGAACTCGACGTGCCCCGAAGGTGGGTGAATAGCCGTCGTCGTGGTGTTGATGGGGATAATGGTGATGATTGTGATGATTGTGATGATGATGGTGGTGGTGATGCTGATGGTGATGATGGTGGTGGTGATGATCATAGTGATGGTTATGTTTGTGCTGCTGATGATGATTGTGATGGTGATGATGGTGATGGTGATGATGGTGACTGTGATGATGATGATATAAAAAACATCAATGATGATCGTAGTGATAATATAGGTATATTTACCCGGGGAAGCCACTTCAGTTCTGAAAACTGTTCTCCCAGCAGGCCCTGCTATTATTATTACCCCAGCTTTAGATGAGGCTCCTTTAGATTTCAATGATGATGGCAAGTTGATCAAATACTTCTAATTAGATGTTGAGCAGTGCTGTGTGGACTGAATTTTATTATTGTTATCAATCAAATGTTGCTGAATACACTTCATCTCCATTAGGTGGGGTTTTCATGAAAGTTGTCAGTACTGACTTAATTGCCAGTGCAGACAATTTCTGTGAAATCCTTGGTTTTGATTGGCCGAGAGGCACTGGCCTCTGACGATTACTATAATAACTGTCAAAGAAAATCAAATCGTGAGTGCTGACAAGTTTCATGAAACCTTACCCTAATCTCTGTACTAGGTTCCTACTGCCCGGCTGGGACCCGTTATCACAATGAATTCAAGTGTCCTCTCGGGACCTTTAGCAATGTGACTGGTCTCAACATGAGCTCTCAGTGTAGCCCTTGTACCGGAGGCTTCTATTGCGGAGAGTTGGGTCTGACTGATGCCACTACACCTTGTGCTGCTGGGTAAGTACCTTCTTCTTCTTCAAATTACGCTGCCTCCTTCAATTCTGAAGATTTGTGCAGTATGCATTTTCTAACCCAGAATGAGTTTTGTGCTAGCGATATGTACATGTATAATATATGCATTTAATTTTCATTTCATGCAGGTTGCATATTTTTTGTTATGAGTCTGCCCATTTGAGAAATTAAAAATAACTTTTGTTTAGTTCCTTTGACAATGTTCAGATTTTGGTTTGTATTCGAACTCTTAATGAAACCATAAAGACTAAGAAATTATTACTCTCTTTGACCCAATAATCATTTTCTCCCTGGCCAGTGTCTTTATTTTTTCTTTGTGACAAATATGGGGATTTCTATGGTGAACAGATCAGACGTTGATTTTCTTTGTGTATTTTGAACTATCAAGGAGACAGTAAAGACAGTAACGCTCTGTGAGCCACGAAATAATTTCTAGCTGGTCAATGTATTTTTTCTTCTCTGTGACACAGACGGCGATTTCTACAGTCAACAGATCTGGGCCTCGCCTTACAAAGAGTTATGATTGATCGGATCAATTGTAACTATGGAAATCCATCAGTATAAAAACAAATTCAACGAAAAATTTGCACAATGTCCTTTGTATGCCAAGAGAAGTGGTGTGAATTTTCAAGAAATCAATGAATGCATGAATATTCATCACAGCTAGAAAATATTTTGAACAAACATGCTTAATATATGTAGAAGTTGACGTTGCTGGCCATCCATGGTTGCGATCGGTCGGATCAATCGTAACTCTTTGTAAGACAGGGACAAACATGTTTATCTCAAATTATCCTTCTGCTCCTGTTCCAGGTATTTCTGCCGTCAGTATGCTGAGATAAGTACGCCCAACCAGACGACCGATGCCAACGTTTGTCCGGCTGGTTTCTACTGTCCCGAGGGAACGACTGAGCCAGAGGCATGCCCACCGGGAACCTACTCTGATGTCCTCCAGAAGGAGAGCGAGGATCAGTGTCTAAACTGTACCAAAGGTTAGCCTTTTTTGTTTGTTACCTCTTGTGGTGTGACCAGGGAAAAAAATCATATTGTGTTAGGGCCTTTGAACCCCCAACATGCTTGAAGAGAAGGTGACACTACTTTTGCTGTGGGCTTCATTTCGTTTAAAGATACAGGCCCATATTCTGAAGTCGGGTTTAAAGGTATTGTTTAACTTTGTGAGCAGCCGATTTAAAAAAAATTCTCAAACCAAGATGAAACATGTGTACAAGTGCATGTATTAGAACTAATAAACCCTGAAAACAACCACTATTGAGAATGAAAAGCTTAAACTACAAGGCTAACCCCCATTTTGTAAATAGGTGTCTTATAGTCACCTAAATAGTACACATAAGTGTATGGGATGAAATTAAGCTGGTGTATCTGGTCACTTTATATTTCAATTTTTTGAAGCACTGAATAATTATTTTTGAACGCAATTTTTTCTGGGCTTCATTTTTGTAACATTTCGCAGACACAGGTGACAAGCGTGACCTTCTAGCTCAGATTTTTTAAAAGTCAAACCAATGTTAACCAATCACTTTAACTTAAACTCAGGTTTAAAGTTGTGGTTTAACTATGGAGAGCCAATGGGGGCACAAATCCCTCACAGGACACATTCAATTTATTAACTCACATGACACCCAAATTGTCTGGGAATGATAACTGAAGTATTTTGAAGAATTTTTCCTCATTATGACAGCAAATGGAAACAAAATAGTAAGCATAAGAAATATATTCAATGTACACAGATTTGAATTTTTTTTTTTGGCTCCCCATAATTTTAGCAGAGTTAGACCGTGGACTAGCTTACACCTGACTTCAGAATATGGTTAGGGTTTTATGTAAGGTTTAGGGTTTCTGTTTTTGTTTATGGAAGCTCCTGTAGGAACTTGCCAGGACAGCATTTTGCTGGTAAACGCCACGCTGGTATATAACCAATTACAGGTACCTACATGTAGGAAACATTTTACGACTAGTTAATCAGTCTTAAGGGCTGACCTAATATAGACATATATTACTTTTTGGCTTCAAAGGTTGGGGTTAGGATGGGGTAAAGTGTTAAATCCAGGGTTGAAGTTGGTCATTCCATTAGTGTGTAGAATTTGCAGCGGAGCAATTGTTGCCGGAGCAGACGTCATAGAATCAAAGAGAGTCCTGGAAAATTAATTGAGACCCCTGGAATATCCCTATTCACCCAATGTTAAAGCTTCTCTAATATTGCAGATTTAACACAGAGGGTAGTGAAAAGTAGTGCCCCCCCCCTCTCCCAATTTTCCTTTTTTTTGCGTGTTTGTAACCTATCGCTAATTATAGGGGAAGAAGGGGGTGTTAGGGTTGAGATTCCACTCTTGCCATGAGTATCAAATTTATAGTAAACACATGTTTACTAATTGTGAAATCTACATGTATCTCTGAAGCAGGTTTCCTTTTTGTGGGACGCACTTTTTTACGGTTTTTTTTTGTACTGTCTAATAGGTTGGTTCTGCAATGACTATGGTCTCACTGAGCCATACGGTGAATGCTATGAGAGTTACTACTGTCCTTCGGGATCCTCTAGACCTGATCAAGTCGAGTGCCCTGCAGGATATTACTGTATGAATGGAACGTTTGATCCGACTCCTTGCCCTGCAGGTAAAGAATAATGATTTCTTGAGGGATTCTATTTGTTTGCGGGGGAATAATTGCCATTATCAACACATCGATGTTATCATTCACCACCATCATTTTCATCATCACCACCATCACCAAAATACTCCTCCTCTTCATTATCATTATCACTATCACCATCATCACCATTACCATCATCATGTTCATCACCATTGCCATCATCATCATCTTCATCATCATTACCGTTATCATCATCTTCATCATCATTGCCGTCACCATCATCTTCTTCATCATCATCATCATCGTCATCATCATCGTCATCGTCACTACCATCATTGTCATCACCATCATTAATATCATCATCACCATCACCAAAATACTCCTCTTCCTCCTCATTATTACCATCACCACCATCATCATTACCATCACTAAAATTTCATTAAGATCATCACTACCATTATCTTTTCTGTAATTACCATCAACACCATCATTTGGGTGGTTACCGATTCACCACCATCAAATTCATATCATCATCATCATCATTACTATCGTCACCATCATCATTGCCATCATCACTATCATCATCATCATCATTGCCATCACTAAAATTTCATTATGATCATCACTACCATTATCATCTTTACTGTAATTACCATCAACACCATCATTGGGGTGGTAACCGATTCACCACCATCACATTCATATCATCTTCATCATCATCATCATCATCATAATCACTATCACCACCATCATTGCCATTATCGTTATCAACACCATTTACATGGGTTTTTCCAAAATAATGATCATAAGTATTATGTATTGAATTAGCAAGAGCAAGATTTTCTTAGAGTTTAGTATGACCATACATGTACCATATGGTGTTTTGTGTTTCAGGTCGTTATTCCAATGACACCATGAAGGCCTCTGCTACAGACTGCTACCCGTGCACTGGAGGGACGTACTGCGAGACAGATGGTCTAACAGAACCTACAGGTCCCTGTGGCGAAGGTCGGTATCTAAGATCATATCAAAAGAATCAATTTGTATATGCATCAGCTTATAATTTGCTGATCTCAGACTTTGTTAAAACGTTGGAAATACCTGGGGATTTCTTTGGGGGAGAGCAAACTTGATGTTCAAGCAAAAAATTCTTTGAAACAAAACGGGGAAAAATGGCCATTGTTGATAGGTCGCCTTTATGTTCTTTAATGCATGTTCTTTTCAAATGGAAAACAATTTAGGTGCCTGCTCTAGACAGGTTTGTACTATAGACAGGTGGCCCCGAAGACATGTTCAACTGAAAGTGGATCTGTGTGTCTGTTTTTGTCACATTCATTGACCATCTGGCTGTTAATGCAGATACAGATGAGAGAGAGACAAGCAAACAGACAAATGAATGAAATTGACCGATTGTGTCTTCAATCCCTCCAGGATATTACTGTCCACCCGGTACTGTCCATCGAGAGCCCAACGACACCTTCTGTCCAATCGGTCACTACTGTCCGGAGGGAGTGTCCTACCCGATACCTTGTGCCAACAATACCTACGTGAACTACACCCATGCTGCCTCCTGCAACCCATGTCCTGCAGGATTCCACTGCCAGTCTGCAGGTGTCCAGGAGATATGTCCGGCGGGATACTTCTGTCCCGAAGGAACAGGTTATGACATCATGGCATGTCCCAGAGGTACCTACAGTGACCAGGAAGGACTCTATGAGGTCGGCCAGTGCCTTCCCTGCACGGCGGGATACTACTGCGAGCAAGAACATCTCGATTGGCCTACAGCCGAGTGTGACCCTGGGCATTTCTGCGTCTATGGCGTTGACCGCGCCCAGCCGGACGGGAACAACGACACGTGTCCTGCATCGAACAACGCATCGTGTGCATACTATGATGCACATCAGACGGGTTATGGAGGTGTGTGCCCTGTAGGACACTACTGCCCTCAAGGTACTACCTTGCCAATACCTTGTCCGAATGGGACGTATGCTGCCAGCGAGGGGCTCGCAGAGTGTGTAACTTGTGAAGAAGGTATGTAGTCCTATCCATTCAAATTTAAGTTTATAGTCAGACTTCCTAGTAGTCCCATGTATTTGATTCTAGGTTTGTAGTCAAACTTTTTATTATTCCCTTGCATTTGATTTTGAGGAGGTAAGAATTTACCCTATCTCCTTATTGAAAATCACTGGATACTTAAAGGCAACTGGGTGCCACTTGTGAAAAACGAGTGAAGTCCCATCTATTTGATTCTGAATCTGTAGTCAACCTCTTATTAACAATATATATAGTTCCCTGAATGCAATGCTGAGTGAGAAAAAAAAAACATACCCACTGATTAATTTTAATTATAACCAGGTACAGTTACAGCAGTGTCAACCGCTAACAGGTTTTGGAAGGTACTCATTATTTTGTACATCCCACAAGCCAAATTGCTGTTATGAAGCGTGTTATTACATATTAATCAAAAGCAAATTCTATCTCTTTCCAAAATTGTTACTTATACTTAGTGAAATAATTCGATAATTCCATGTTACCAGCAGCAAATACTGCAATTTCCAAAACAACCATATCGTATCTCATTCTTACAAGGCTACTACTGTCCGGAGGGATCGTCCAGTTACGAGATCAACCCTTGTCCATCGGGTCACTACTGCCCAGCGGGTACCTACTACGGAGAGCAGTACCAATGCATGGCTGGGAGTTTCAACAATCAGACGATGAGCAAGAATTCATCTGCTTGTATACCCTGTACAGGTAAGGAATTAGTCTGAGTCTTGGTCTAGTCTTGGTCTGTCTTTCAATCTGAGGGACGTGGGTTTGAATCCCAGCCATGGAATCTCTTCCTTCAGCAATAAATTTCCCCACATCGTACTCCACTCAACTCAGGTGAGGCGAATGGGTACCCAGCAGGATTCATTCCTTAAATGCACTAAGTCTGGAAGGCAGCTCGAGCTAAAGCTCGGGTGATAATGATTATAACAGTGTGCCTCGGAATAGATTATTTCTAGATGGATGGCAAAAAAATGCTTAGTATTATTATAATTATGTAGTCACCTCCCAAATCTCTTTATGTAGACCATTTATGTTATGGTATATTTCCAGGTCAGTCATTTTTTTTCTATCCTATTTATCATGCCTCTTCAAAAACTGATCATTCCGAAACACAGACACACAAAAATGACACTGTTATAGGGGGGATGCA
Organism: Lytechinus variegatus; assembly: GCF_018143015.1. Classification (NCBI taxonomy): domain Eukaryota; kingdom Metazoa; phylum Echinodermata; class Echinoidea; order Temnopleuroida; family Toxopneustidae; genus Lytechinus; species Lytechinus variegatus. Next base: position 11,133,708 of record NC_054747.1, on the reverse strand, counting down.
GTGTGTCAAAGTGACTTCTGAAGGTCACATTAACTGCACACAGATAAGCATATATGGGATTACCCCCAAATTGATGTCAGGACAGCTCCAGCTGTTATTTGTTATATTTTTTATTAAAATATACATGTACTGTAAAAGCTATTTTTGTGGTGGAAAATTATTTTATGGGATATCCTTCCTGAATATAAAGAAAAAATCATAGTTCACACAGGATAAGTGATCAATAAGATTGATTAATCCTATCAGCCCTCTCTCAGGGTAAGAGAACTGCCAGAAAATAATTATTTCCATCTTATCTTTAATTTCCTCCTCTCTTGTTGACCATTTCAGCCGGCTATTACTGCCCAAGCCCCGCCATGAACTGGCCAATGGGCGAATGCGAGGGTGGGTACTACTGCCCCGGGGGTGACGATGACCCCACCCCGTCCACCTACTGCACCATGGGATACTACTGTCCCCAGGGGTCGGCCCTACCCCTTCCCTGCCCTGGTGGGGAGTACTGTGCTGAGGACATGATGAGTAATACGTCGGGTCTCTGTGAGGCTGGATACTACTGCTTCTCCAAAGCGATTTCGGCGACACCCAATGATGGAAATGCCACAGGTAAAGGGGAAAATATACTTGTGGTAAACGACCATATTTAATCCCGCTAACATATATTTTTTTTGCAAATTTGAACCCCCCCCCTCTCTCCAAAATGTGCTGACTGTCCCAAATTTCATGCACTTCCTAACATTTTGTTTTTACAAATAACGTTGATGAAAATTTAAAACTGCTTCAGTACAACATTGTCTGGATAAAATTGTGTCCGAGCAACCATTTTCCCCAAAATTAATTGTGTACAGTGAAATGAGAAGAATATGATAAATATGATGAGTTATTTTTTATGTATTATTTGGTACTTTATATTTGTCCTAAATAGGGAAGAGTTTAAATGGAACCTAATATTCTGTAGAAGTTTTAGCTTAAATTCTTTTAAGTATGCGGTTTAACATAAGTTTTATGATGAGATTACCACCTAATGTCATTACGAGTCGAGACTCCTTCAAAAGCAAGAATCATTCTAGTTCTTCCATCATCCATCTTCTCCCAACTCCAGGCGACGAGTGCCCTATGGGTGCTTACTGCCCAATGGGCAGCGACTCGCCGATCCTCTGTGGCTCCGGCACATTCCTGAACAGCACCCGCAACGACATGGAGTCAGACTGCCTCGACTGTATCCCCGGATCATACTGTGCCGGCAGTGGTAACGTGGTACCGACAGACGAGTGCTGGCCAGGGTACTACTGCCCGGCTGGACAGAGCGAGGCTACGCCGGCTGAGTACAACTGCACGCTAGGTGGGTTTGATAATAATGATAGTATTCCACTTTTATATATTGCATGAGAACTTCATCTCCAAGCTCTTTACAGGTATATCTTCACCCCGGCGATCGGATCTGGGCATGTCCGCACACAATATATGCACTTTTCCCACTCCCTGGGAATATTCCAACATGAGTTTCAAGACTCAATTGTATGGCTTAATGGAAAAAAAAACACCAACCCCCATTAAAACATGGAATATTCACTTACTCTGTGAGGTAGGCCTTTGCATCTGACAGGGTACCCATGTAGCAGAATTTTTAGCAATTGGTTGGGTAGTAATTCTGATATGGTAGCGTGAAATTACAATTTTGTTTATGCAAATGTCAATGTGGTAGGGCATATTATCAAGTGGTTCAATTGCATTTCAAGCCACAGTCATTGATAGCGACAGTGGTTAATCCACGTAGGGGCACATCTGGCTCGTGCCCCCCCCCCCCTCTGAGAGGCCCAAAAATATTTTTAGGTGGAATAATATGCCATGCAAACGCAAGTGAGGACCTTTTTGTTTTGCTTGTCATATTTTTCCTGTACAAAATGCCCGCTCTTTTGGAATATCCTGAATCCGACCCTGGATAGCGATGTTGTCTTGACAGCCACACAACATCTGCTTTTGCGACAATTGCTCTGGGCTTTATTTCATTTAAGATGTAGGCTTATGGTTAGGGTTGCAATAGGGTTTTATGTTAGGTTTGGGGAAGGGTATAGTGTTAAATTCAGGGTTAAAGTTGGTCATTCCATTAGTGTGTTGAATATACAGCAGAGGAATTGTCGCCCAAGCAAATTTCATGGAACGGTATTGACAGGGAAAGAGCGACATTACCCATAATTTTCCCTTTCAAAAGAGGTTTCTCAGCTGTTTCAATCCTCGTTACAAACAATTTTCAACCTAGAATATGTTCTTCCTGACAGGCCATTACTGCCCACGAGGGAGCCCTTCACCCATCCGCTGTATTTCCGGCGAATACCAGGATGAGGTCGGCCAATCTTCCTGCAAGGATTGCCCCACAGGGTTCTTCTGTGATAGCACCATGGAACCAGTGGTTCTCTTCAACGATTCTTACTGTCCACAAGGTAAGGCATATGTGACCGGCCACCCCAAGACAACCATAAGTCTCCCGAAATGAATTTTGAGAATCTTATTGAGCTTGATGAAGCACATCCTAAGCTTTAAAATGATGTATAACCTGTTTAAAGTGACCAAAAAATGACCCACACAAGTACTTCTTTGAATGTAGAAGATATTCAGCGAGAGCTTAATAAAAATAATTAGGAATGGAGGTTTGAGGTTGTTGGTTCATTCAAGCTTGAGATGTTGGCCAGTGCAATCTTTAAAAAACTTCCAAGCCCTCTGGGAAAAGATATATGAAAAAAACACACTGATATCTCCTCTGTTATCTAACTTTACTGTACAACTTTGGATTTTTTGAAGAAAAAAATTTTCTCTTTGAAATAGGCTATGTTTGCTATGGTTACCACGCAGTCAAGCTTAGCTTGTAGTGGCGACCCCTGCAAGCTTCTAGAAATCGATATGTAATAATAGAAAATGCAATTTTATTCAATGTTCTGCTTGTCAGTTATACATATATTGTTATTGTATTTTCTACTAGGTTAGCTTGTAGTGGCAACCCCTGCAAGCTTCTAAAAATCGAGATGTAACAATAGAAAATGCAATTTTATTCAATGTTCTGCTTGTCAGTTATAGGTATATTGTTATTGTATTTTCGTTGTTAATGTGTTTATGGAAAAGAGTTGCAGAAACCAATAAATGAAATTCCATGAAATGTTTTCACTTATGATAATAATAATCCCTCCTCCTTTGTGTGTTAGGTTACTACTGCCCTCTGAATACAGAGTATGCCACGCAGTATGCCTGCCCTCAAGGAACCTTCAACAACCTGACCCACAGGATAGAGATAGATGATTGCCAACAGTGCTCTGGAGGATTCTACTGCGATCAGGAAGGTCTTGAAGAACCGGTTGCACCTTGTACTGCAGGTACGGTATTGGGTTGGTTAGGAATGGCAATGGCACCGTGCACCTCTGCTGTCTGATTGGCCGGAAGTCGGATTGAGCTTGCGATCCAGTCATAAGGATTCGACATGTCAAATCCTTACGATTTTCCTTGCGACTTGTCTCTGACCAGACAGCGACTCTCAAGCTGACAAGAGCTGTGATGTCACTTCTCCCATCACTCAGTCGCAAGCCAGTCGGCAACCAGTCTGGTCTTAAGGTGTCTGGTGGCCTTTACAAGTAGTAGCAAAAGTTGGGCTCAGTAGAAATGTGCCAAAGAAATGACACTACTAGTATGATGGTGAGCCCCAAGTCTGCGCACCTAACAATTTGAGTTAAGATTTAACATGAATTTCTTCTTATTTCACAAAATCTTTCAGTTGATAATGTTCCTTACATCATAATGAGTTAGTGTGCCAAATATCTCGTAAAAATTTGAAAGAAATATAGGATTTTCTTGGAAAAAACCTCGGGCAGTAATTTTCAGATTGAAAAAAAAATGGTACCCCATGTCTGCGCACTCATTCACTTTGCACACGATTCAGGGATTTTGATGACAAAGGCTGCATTTTGAGGCTGTCACATGAAATGCCCTAAATTCATTATTTTTCCACCATTTTGAGTCGGATTTTTTAAAGAATACCTGTCTATGCATAGCATGTGTAAAGTTCGTGCTCGTTGCGTATCTTCTTTCACTAGAATTGCGCAGATACGTGGGTGCGCAGACTTAGGAGACCGTGCACACATGGGGGAACTGACCATACATGTAATTCACATTTGGTTGTTATGCCACATCCTGTTATTCTTTGCCTAAGTAAAACAAATCAAGTCTATCACTAATCTTTCTGTTGCTGTTTGTGGTAACTCCCGTAGGAACTCGGCAGGACAGCATTTTTTGCTGGTGAACACCATGCTGGCATATAACCAATTACCTATGAAACGTTTTACGTCTAGGTTAATCAGTCATAGTGGCTGACGTTATAGACGACAGATATCACTCTTGGGCCTTTTTATCAAAGTGGAGACAATGGCAGAGTTGGGATTCGAACTCAAACAACCTTGCGATTATGAGTCCAATGCTCTAACCACTGGACCACACGACCCTGAGATTGAAATAATAATAATGAATAACTCATTTTTTTTCCCCAGGATAGCCATTTCAGCTGTAAGCTATTCTTCCAGCTGACCCCTGTCTCGCATAATACATGTATGTAATTGTTAGCCTTCTCCACTCTAACACTGCGAGTGGCTGGCAAGAAGGTAGAAGGTTCCATGCGTGTAGGTCTTTGCTTTGACTCGGCCAGAGAAATGAACCCACCATCTCTCGTTCATTAGGCAGGCACTCTAACTGCCGGGCAACTATTTCAGATTACTTCCCCTTTAAAGGGGAATCCAGCCTTGGCCATAGAATGTTGTGTTGGAAAGGAGAAAAATGAATTAAACAGAATGGTGAAAGTTTGAAAGAAATCGGACAAGCAATAAGAAAGTTATAGCTGCTTTAAAATTGAGATCACTAATACCATGTAGATATCAAATTGGCAACTGGGTAAGTAAATTATGACAAGGGGCAAGGACAACTTTCCCATAGGCCATGTACTTTATTATCAGGGATTTGTGGTTTTCTCCTAATTACCCATTCCCCTAGGGCAGTAATCAAATTATAACCCAGGTAGTATATTGTTTAATGTCCTCATGAAAGAAAAATACAATTTGAAATAAAACTTTTGGGGAAAATGACATTTTAGCCATAATATGTATTGAAGTACATGGAAGAGTAGTCCTTGCCTTACATCACTATGACATCACAATTTGAAGTCTCCATAGGTATAGTGATTACCAATATTTACAAATTTTAAAAATTCATAACTTTCTTGTTATTTGTCCGATATTGTTCAAACTAGCACCTATCAAGTTGTCTGATTTTTCTTTTTCTTATAAAAACAAGTTTTTACTTGGGTTGGATTCCCCTTTAATAATTTCACTTTCTTTAACCACCAGGATACTACTGTAAACTTGGATCCAACTCCTCCACACCTACTTTCGATGATGACAACAACGAATGTCCAGTCGGTCATTACTGCGTCGAAGGGTCAGCCCAACCTCAGGCATGTCCTCCGGGCACCTACAATCCATCGGTCAGACGTGAGGCTGTCAGCGAGTGCCTGAACTGCACCGGTGGACGCTACTGTCCAGACTATGGCATGAATACGACTGGACCCTTATGTGGTGCTGGTGAGTCAGACTTAGAAGATGGGGGGTAGGGGCGGGGTCCCGTCTGGAAGTCAGGAAAAGTAGCAGATTCTTGTATCAGTATTTATGTAGACTGCCTTATGGAACAGTAGTCTCTTGCTTTAAATCGTCGGCAGTCATTCAAACCGTTGTATCAGTCAAGTTTGGTCAAAAAATTGATTTTGAGACTTTTGCATTAAATGAAAATACAAGTCCTACTCTATTCATAACTAAATTTCTAGGCAGCAGTTTATGTTATTTTCTAACATATGAGAGGAATTTCACTTCAATGCCATACAAATTTTTGATAAAATTTGCAAATCCCATTGGAAACGTGTGCTGTAACAGAGCGATACGTCGTTTTGACTGACCACGATTTCAATGTGCGCAGTCAGCCAAACCATCGTATCGGCACTGGGAACTGCATCGAATTTGCATGTGAAAAGCGATTTTCTCTGAAATAGGTTTGCACCGTGGTATGTGTTGTACGACAGTTCGGATTACCGCCAACGGAATACACAAATATTGAAATAGTTATCTGAAAGGCATTAGGAAATCCTCCCAAGTAATTAAGAGATGAAATGGAAAACAGACCATTGATGAGAATTGAACTAACTTGGTATAAGACCAAGTGTAGTGCGGCCTAAGCGGACATCACACCGAATCAATAGTAGACCAAATAGATATACATATACACCATCCAAATAAGTTCAGTCCATGTGTTATTATACTACCCGAGTAATAGACCATCTGAATGTAAACCCATTTCGTCACCTTGTTTAGGTTTTTACTGTGAATCTGGAGCTGATGTTGCAACCTTCGTGCAGTGTCCGGCTGGAAGCTACTGCCCCGAGGGATCTACTCTGCCTAGTCTATGTGATCCAGGCTCTTGGTCGGATCAACCGGGTCTTACCGCTCAGGAAGAATGCTTCAACTGCACAGGTAAAGCAGAGTTTCCATTCTTTAAGCCTGTTTGTGTAGACTATAAGTGTTGTGATTACTACATGTCAAAAATACATGGATATTCAGTTTTCTGTTATTAGTTATTATTAACAATTATTATTAAAATGTAAACATTTACCTGCAACATTGAAAATAGGATCACTGTCCGTGTCTTAATCACTATCATTATCATCCTCATCATTACCCCCCATCAATTTCATCCTGTTTTTTCCTCCAACTCTCCTTCCTCTGCCACCTTATAAACATCATCACCAACATCTTTGCCATAATTGTCTTTCTATCCCCTAGCTTCACCACAAATGTCCTCATATTGATTTTATTATATTATTTTGTAGTCCCCATCATTCTTCTTCACTGTCATCATTTTCATCGTCATTCTCATCATCATCATCACAACCATGTTTGTCATTTAATCAACAGTACCTTCATGGTCATAATCATTCATCAATTTCTCTTTTTATTACTACCAAACTGATTGATTAAACACTCTATTGTCCCCTATAGTCCCCTAGACCCTATGTGCTGCACTTGACCCAGGTGAGGGGAATGGGTACCCAGCAGGATTCATTCCTTGAATGCACTAAGCGCTGAAAGGCAGCTCGAGCTAAAGCTGGGATAATAATACAGGGGTGTGAGAGTTCTGCTTTTTGTCTGATTTTAGATTTTTTTTTTTGATTTTCAGCTTAATTTTAGCTTATTTTTAGCTGCTCTTCTATATCAGACTTTTTCAACACTCTTCAGCTTTTTTCAGATCTTTCTATTTGTGACCACTCACACCCCTGATAATAATAATATCAATGCGCCTCGGAATAGATTATTTCTATGTAGATGGCGCTATATAAACGCCTATGATCATCCCCCAACAGCTGGTTTCTTCTGCCCAGCGAGCGGCCAGACCGCCGCCACCGACGAATGCTGGGGAGGATGGTACTGCCCCGTCGGTCAGAGCCAGCCCAACCCTCCTGACTACCTCTGCCCGATCGGAGTCCACTGTCCCAACGGCAGCGAGATCTACCTCTCGTGCCCCAGCGGATTCTACGCTAACTATTCTGGAGCTTCGGAGTGCCATGAGTGTCCCGAGAGGTACTACTGCACCCCCGTCGGCCCCGCGAACGCCTCGATGAATGCCCAGCCGTGCCCTGCGGGATACTACTGCCCTGCCGGTGAGAACTATTTCTTTTTTTTATGAGAAGCATCTGTTTTGCTATTCTAATCAAACTCCTGTGACTTATAGCCAAGGGCCCATAGTTGTAGTGAAAAAAATAGTTGCATGAGGAGACCTTTAAAAATCAAGGTTAATTGTCACTACATGTATATCACCATAGATTTACATGTGCATCTGGTACATGTACATTTACGTAGAATGTTTTGACTATATTTTTGTAAAAGCATTGAATTTGAGCTAAAACATGATCACACTGAAGATCACCAATGGATATACATGTACCTGTAAACACATGTGCTACAGTGTTTTATCATTGCTTGGCAAAAGCCCTGACATGAGACTGGAATGTCACGCTAGTTTTGCTAATTTCTCAGCAGTTTACATAAATTCCCCAGCATCCCTATTTTCTTTTTTGTATTTATATATACAAACACTTTGAAGGTCATATTGAAATTGTTACCACAATTGGCATTTATCTTTGACTGTATTTTTTGGCAAGGCGTTTATCTACATTTGCGACGCTCCACCCAGGAGTAGTAAATGCCTACGCGGTAGGAAGGAATTCCTTGAATGCACGAGCGTCTGACCAGGATAGCCATCCCAAAGAGGGGTAATACTAGTATACAGCGCTTAGAAACATTTTATTAAGCACTATATAAATGTCGCATATTGTTATTATTATTATTTTGTGATATGGTTGATATTTCTTAGGCACTGGTCTTGACTGGCAACCATGTCCAGCTGGTACCTATAGCCCTGATGAAGGGTTGGCTCATCAAGGAGAATGTCTGCCTTGTGATGGCGGTCAGTATTGTATGGGATCTCATCTCACAGAAACATCAGGGAACTGCTCTGCAGGTAAGCAAAAGTATTTGCTAGTAATAGTTTTAGTTTCCATTGGTATCAGTGGGTATGGCCTGTATTCTGAACTTGGGTTTGATTTAAACTCTAAGTCTAAATTTGTGGTTCAACTAGGGATATCCATTTATGACAAATCTTCATACGATGAGTTTGACTTATCAGCTCATCCGTTGCTCAGATCGTTCATAACTGTCCTAGGGACGAAACTTAATAAATTTTCATCGCCGTTATAGCCTAATGAATGAGTACATTTTCCCACAATTTTAGCGCAGGGTTAGACCATTGGCTAAGTTAAACCGGACTTTAGATTATGGGCCTCTCTGTTAGTTTGCAGATGCAAACCCCCAGTTATTCTTTGTCTTTTTTTCCAAAAAGTACTGGCTACTTTCTGGTGTATTTTTCTAGTATTTTACTGGTAAAATGTGATCTGAATTTGCTTTCTAACTTAACTTAAGCGGGAAATTACTACTAATTCAACACAGGAAGGTCGATCTTAGTCTAGACTTGTCATAAGACCCAACAATTGCTGTAAATGTCAGTCACTGTCTGTGTTTCAGTATACTAAATGCATTTTGTTTTTGCACAGCATTTTATCAGTTTATGTACATTGGAATTTTAATGGTAAATCATTAATTTTTGGACCTTTTTCCTCTTTCCTTCCCTCAGGTTACTACTGTACGTCTGGTGTCGATAGGCCAGACCCTGGGGCTGACAACGAGACCTTGGTCAACTCGACATGTGCTTGCCCTGAACAGACATACTTCACCGGTAAGGACTCACTCCTCTCCTCTCTTCCCCCAAGATTGATTTTTAAAAAAAAGCTAGTGTTCAAATCTATGTCAGGAAGCAAACCTATCCCAGGTTGAGCACTGTGATTTCAATGCAATACATTATCAGCGTTTATGTAATGCTCGTTATTCAAACGTTTCAAATACCATATTGAAATAAGTGTTTTCCACAGCCTGAAGCACTTTTGTCCTGGACAAAGTTTGTGATTCTTTCTCATAAATCTCATCCCACAGCCCATTGCCTTTGTTATGAAGAGATTTGTTTGAATGGTTTTTAAGTGGATTATAAGCCTCGTGACCACTGAAATCTCTCTGATTATGTTAAGGACAGCCTGGCTCTAGTGGGTAACCATTTATTGAGGCTGTGGAACAGGGTCTCTTATTAATATTTTCTATATGGTTAGCCCCACCCCCCCCCCCCCATTTCCAAAACCGTTCCATAAGTTAAACATTCCTGGTGCAGAGCTGCATGATATTCAATAAGCCAATGTCCATCAAAGTTATTTTTAGATAATTATTTGCCAGCTCTTGCATCCTCAAATCCAATGCAGTTCTTTCTCGAGTCACCCATGAGCTCCTTTTCATGAAGGAGATGGAATTATAGAAGAATTTGATATGATTATCCAAAGTAATATCCAAGTAAGGTTTTAAAATTGACCTCTTGACCAGGTGAAGGAGGAATCTGTCCGATCGGTCATTACTGTCCTGAGGGGTCATCTCTGCCGATCCCATGCGAGGCCGGAACCTACAACAGTCTCACGCAACAGCCTGAGTGTATGGTGTGTCCTGAAGGCTACTACTGCATGGCCAATGCTACAGAGTTCTCTAGTACACCATGTCTGCCAGGTAAGTTGGTTAAGATCCTTCAGGAATTCATCATAATGTAGGATACCTTGAACCTACACCAGTCTAACGCGGTAGGCTGAGTGTATGGTGTGTCCCGAAGGCTACTACTGCATGGCCAATGCTACAGAGCTATCTAGTACACCATGCGTGCCTGGTAAGTTGGTTAAGATCCTTTAGAACTTCGTCATACGAATCATAGGATAAAAATTTTGAAATACTTTTCATCCATTGTTGCTTTATTTTCCCCATGTTATATCTGTCAAACAACATTCAATGTAAACTCTACTTGTAGTTCACCTCGTTTGCTCCTTGATCAAAGTCTGTTGAAATGATATAACTGTTTTTCCCTTCAGGTCAGTACTGTCCCAACGGAACGACCCATGCCTACGAGTTCCGCTGCCCACCAGGAACCTACCAACCCCAGTACAATGCCAAGTCAATGGACGAGTGCCTAGCCTGTCCCGGAGGTCGCTACTGCGCTGGGTACGGTAACAGTAACTACACAGGAGAGTGTGACGAGGGCTGGTACTGCACAGAGAGCGCCTACACTCCAAACGGGACTGACAACGGTGGAGAATGTCAACCAGGGTTCTATTGCCCAATGGGTAGGTTTCCTCTAGTTCTGATTTATCTCGTAATCATGCCGCTGGTGTCAATAGGTACATGTACCTAATGCACATAAATTTTCTTTCTTCTAACTTCTTTCATTTTCCTCTCTTTCTGACTACTCTCTTCTGTTTACTTGACCCTTCTCTCATTTAATTGCTCCAATGTTGTGTTCTCCTATTAGTATCATTTTCTTTGGTCTACCTCAAGCCTTTCAAGGTGTGCCTCATGAGTGATTTCATGTTGAACAACCTGCTGTAATTTTTACTGTCAGTTAGTTTTCTTTCGATCAGTCTGAATAAAGGTACATTGTGATTTATTTACTGCATACATGTACTGTTTACAAGTATTAGGGTACACTACCAAATGATATATGTTTGTCCATTCATGCATTGAGGACCACCTTTGATAGGTGTGCAAGAACTAGTCAGGCCATTCTGTGCCCTTATTAGTCTTTGGCAGTGTGGACAGGGAATACTCGCAACTTTTATAAAGGTTGTTCACCCTGGTATTCCTGGCCTGTCTGAGTTCTACAGCCACTGCAGTTCTGTTAGCCTTGCATACTTTATCAAAATATACAATATCTGCTTGAATTCTTTGCTTCTAGGCTCTGATGCACCCGTCCCATGCACCCCTGGCTATTACTGTGACATTGCCGGCCTTCCTGCCCCCACGGACATGTGTGCCCCAGGGTTCTACTGCACGCTGGCTGCGACGACACCCACGCCCCTGGACGGATCGACCGGGGATGAATGCCCGGCTGGGTTCTACTGCGGGGAGGGGTCTTCCTATCCTCTGGCCTGTCCCCTGGGGACGTATAGCCCCTCCCTTAGGAATGAGAACGTCACAGACTGTCTGGATTGCACACATGGACAGTACTGCGGAGATCATAATCTGACAGCGCCCTCAGGTGAGCAAGAAAAGAGAATCTTCTATTTAGTTGCTTTGTTTTTCATTTTCCTAGTGTAATGTATGTATGGTTGTGTGTCAATTACTCTGGTCAATATACATGAATTTGAACTTTGATTGTTCATACAGGATGAGTGAGAGAGGTAAAGGGAGAGGAGAGAGAGAGTTACAGATTTGAATGGATGGGGAGGGGAACTTCACCCACATTGTGCTGCGCCCAACCTTGGTGAAGTGAATGGGTATCCGGTAGGAAGAAATTCCTTGAATGCTTGAACGCCTGTATATGTAGGTAGCCTATACATGTAGGTAGCCAAGCTAAAGCCAGGGTAATAATAATAGCAGGGTCCACTGGGAAAACAGTTTTTGGAACTGAAGTGGCTACCCTTGGTAAACAAACTGTTATTATTACTATTATTATAATTATTAATTTGCATGAGGGATGGAGAAAGGTAATGATAACTTATTTGAGTAATGTTATGTTATGTATGAGAGTAATGTAAATATCTTACTGCTTGACAGGTATCTAGGACAAGATCATAAATTCCTTGCATATCATTAATACCTATTCCAATTGTCAATTTGCAGTTGTTGCGCAAAATTATGATTACACAAGCTTTTCTCTTTCTCTCTCAGGTAATTGCAGCCGAGGGTTCTACTGTACGCCCGGCCAGCAGGTAGCGGATGCAGTCCCTTGCCCTGTTGGCTTCTACTGTCCTGAGATGACCTTTGACCCCATCCTGTGTCCAGGCGGAACTTACCAAACTGAAGAAGGCCAGTGGACGTGTGATACGTGCCCAGAGGGGTACTATTGTGATAAGTAAGGAATGATTTAAGTGAAATTGAATGATTTTCATGTAGAGTTGCAAAGTTGGGAGGAGGAAGTGAGAAAAGTGCCATTTGGATGAAAAGGGAGAACAAACCATGTTATTGCTAACTCTTTCAAATTCTTTCAAGTCAAATAGTCGCCAGTGACCAAGTCGTATGAAAGGACTTATATTTTGTTGTTTTATGGGTTCCATGTTGAATTGAAGGTATTCTATAGGACCGCTGGTAATTTGATGTCAACATTTCTCACTTAACAGTTTGGATTTTCTATAGAACTATTGCACTTCTTGTCACTTATACAAGTCATTCATGTAACATGTAAGATAATATTAGATAATGGTAGAACAATGTACGTCTCACATACTGACCTCAATCAATTTTATCATCATCATCATTATTTTCCCTCTTGTTTTACATGTACCATCATGGTCATCATCATCATCATTACCATCATCACCATCGTCATCATGATCATCATCATGATCATCATCATCATCATCATCATCATTATCATCATCATCATCACCATCATCATTATCATCATCATTATCATCATCATCACCATCATCACTGTCATCATTATCTTCATCATCATCACCGTCATCATTATCATTATTATCATCATCGTCATCACCATCATCATCATCATCATCATCACCATCATCATCATCACCGTCATCATTATCATCATCATCATCACCGTCATTATCATCATCATCACTGTCATCATTATCATCATCATCATCACCGTCATCATTATCATCATCATCATCACCATCATCATTATCATCATCATCATCATCATCACCATCATCATTATCATCATCATCATCACCATCATCATCATTATCATCATCATTATCATCATCATCACCGTCATCATCATTATCATCATCATTATCATCATCACCGTCATCACCATCATCACCATCATCATTATCATCATCATCATCACCGTCATCATTATCATCATCATCGCCATCATCATTATCATTATCATCATCACCTTCATCATTGTCATCATCATCATCACCATCATCATTATCATCATCATCATCACCATCATCATTATCATCATCATTATCATCATTATCACTGTCATCACCATCATCATTATCATCATCATCACTGTCATCACCATCATCATCATCAGTATCATCATCATCACCATCACCAACATCATCCATTTCTGTCTCTGGCAATTGATTTGAATTGACTAGAATTGATTGACGATTGCTATCATTCAATTGATTTACATTGAATATTCTCAGGAAAAACAGTAACCATCTAATTGGCATGTCTTTTCTCTTAGTTCAAACGGTGTTGTCACAGCAAACATCACTTGCCCAGCTGGCTATTACTGCCCAGCGGGTACTACCAGAGCCGATGAATTCCCTTGCCCTACCGGCACCTATGGCAATGAGACGGGATATGCACGGGAATCGCAGTGTACTGCTTGTACAGGTGAGGAAAGAAAGCTACGCCTCTTTTTTTTTTTCCTCTTCCTCTCATTTTTCTTCTCCCTCTTTTTCTACTTCTACTTGTTTTTCTTGTTTTTGTTGTTGTTCTTCTCCTTTCACTTCTCCTTCTCCTCCCATTACACTCATCTGCGATTCGTGGAGTATTTGCCCTGACTCCTGGAATATTTCTAAAATTACATTCTGAACCATTATGCTATTAAAAAAAAATTGGTTTTACGGGTAATTTCTTAATACTTAGTAATATCTTGAAAATTAAATGTGTTTGTTTTCAGTGTTATCAAATGATGTAACTGTTACATACCCCTGGTACCTTATTGTTATGAAGAAGATCTTAATGCTAAATAGGTTCATTATTGCGGATTGAAATCATCGCTAGAGGGTATTCATTTGTCTCGCAATCACTTTTTGAGAGATTGATCACGAATATCCTAGAAAGCCAGTGAACGCTTTTTGCGAGAGTGATCACGAATTTCCTTGTTGACCATAGTAGATTGCGAGACAAATGAATACCCTCTAGCGATTAAGATCTTAATGCCTTGTTTTTGTCATAGATGTATAACAGGATAAAATGAATAATCAATTCCAACATATTTTTATATAGGTGGGTATTACTGTGAAGAAGTAGGACTGACATCTCCCAGTGATCTATGCAACGCTGGATATTACTGCAGACAGTACGCTAACACATCTACACCGGATCTAGGATATGATGCTGACGTCTGCCCTGCAGGTGAGTTCACTACTTTATGAAAATAATCATACCAAATAACAAATAAATTACAATATTTACAAATAATTGAAATTATATTTATATAAAAAGAAACAATGAACACACAAACAAAAATGAAAGTCATGTATTTATAGATGTTGTGGAGCGTTGTGGCCCAGTGGATTAGTCTTTGGACTTTGAAACAGAGGGTCGTGGGTTCGAATCCCAGCCATGGCGTAATTTCCTTCAGCAAGGAACTGATCCACAATGTGCTGCACTCAACCCAGGTGAGGTAAATGGGTACCGGTAGGAAGTAATTCCTTAAAAGCTGTGTGCGCTATGAACGCCTAGCTTAGCCGGGTAATATAGGAGCGCCTTGAGCACCTAACAAGGTGGATATGTGCGCAATATAAATACCCTATATTATTATTGTTAATTTATTACAGAGAATCAAATTGTGCTTGAAGAAAGAGAATATTGATCTCAAACTTGTTTAATATAATGGCAATGTTGGTTGAATTTTGTTGGCCTAGGATGATGAACTGTTATCCAGTTTCATGAATTTCTTATGAAGTTCCTTCTTCGAAATTTGTTCAAGCTTTTCGATATCATATAAAGATCGGAGCCTAATATGACCACTGAAATGTCTTTGAACGACCTCTGTGTGTAAAAGCCACCCCCCACCACCCGCCCGTCTCTGAATGTTGTAATGTTTTTTTTTTTTAGAAATCACCTTTTATTCATAGAAAAGGGAATCAAATACAACAATGGGCCCAGGTTATCAGTTCTAGACGAACGTAATACAGGGCAACATAAAATGAATACAGTACGGTATACATAAACAAACATAAAAAAAGAGATGATAATTATTTACATATCAAACGCGTCGATTCAATTCATAACAAAATTCATAGTAAAATGATGAGAAGGGGGAAGGAGGGGATATGCTATCTCATGGTTGAACTTAAAGAGAAATTCTAGTAGTTGCAGTAAACACTGATTTCATGAGAAAGTCTGTAAAACCAGGCTTAATTGTCAGTATATCATCGAGGATGAAGATCTGGTACAGTTACATAAACTGAACTTTGTGAAATCTTGAAATCTACGCTGAAAAACGTTCACACTGAAGATCACCAACACAGATAGGCACACGTGGGACAGTGTATTATTATTGCTGGAATAAAGACCCGACGGAAGTCACCGAATCCGCGCTTATTTTGCTTATTTCTCAGCAATTACACAGTTTCTCCCAGAATCCTTTGGCACATATTTTTTATTCATACAAACAGACACTTGGGTGGTTATTATATTAGATTCTGTAAAAAGTCATTTTGAGATCGTTACCAAAACTGGAATTTATCTTTAAGTTGTTCTGATTTTAAAATGAGTTCTTTGTACTAACATATTGGTGTTACAAAATTATATAAATAATGCAATTATAAATATACAGTGTATGAAAAGATAAAGTGTAAATTCACATAAGTAGGCCCATATCTTGAATTTATATTTTATATATATTTAATTTCTATATTATATTTTAGGTTTCTACTGTCCAGAAGGCACATCCGAGCCGTACCAGTGCCCCGCCGGTACTTTCAGCAATCAAATGGGTCTACACAATGTTACGCAGTGTACACAATGTCTAGCTGGATACTACTGTGAGAGTGTCAATCTCACTGACACTGAAGGTAAGGTGTTATTTAGTCTTGGTGTTATTACTTGTACACAGTGTCTAGCTGGATACTACTGTGAGAGTGTCAATCTCACTGACACTGAAGGTAAGGTGTTATTTAGTCTTGGTGTTATTACTTGAACACAGTGTCTAGCTTGAAACTACTGTGAGAGTGTCAATCTCACTGACACTGAAGGTAAGGTGTTATTTAGTCTTGGTGTTATTACTTGTACACAGTGTCTAGCTGGATACTACTGTGAGAGTGTCAATCTCACTGACACTGAAGGTAAGGAGTTATTTAGTGTTGGTGTTATTACTTGTACACAGTGTCTAGCTGGATACTACTGTGAGAATGTCAATCTCACTGACACCAAATGTAAGGTGTTATTTAGTGTTGGTGTTATTACTTTTACACAGTGTCTAGCTGGATACTACTGTGAGAGTGTTAATCTCACTGACACAAAAGGTAAGATGTTATTTAGTGTTGGTGTTATTACTTGTACTCAGTGTCTAGCTGGATACTACTGTGAGAGTGTTAATCTCACTGACACTGAAGGTAAGGTGTTATTTAGTGTTGGTGTTATTACTTGTACACAGTGTCTAGCTTGATACTACTGTGAGAGTGTTAATCTCACTGACACTGAAGGTAAGGTGTTATTTAGTCTTGGTATTATTACTTGAACACAGTGTCTAGCTTGATACTACTGTGAGAGTGTCAATCTCACTGACACTGAAGGTAAGGTGTTATTTAGTCTTGGTGTTATTACTTGTACACAGTGTCTAGCTGGATACTACTGTGAGAGTGTTAATCTCACTGACACTGAAGGTAAGGTGTTATTTAGTCTTGGTGTTATTACTTGTACACAGTGTCTAGCTGGATACTACTGTGAGAGTGTCAATCTCACTGACACTGAAGGTAAGGTGTTATTTAGTCTTGGTGTTATTACTTGAACACAGTGTCTAGCTTGATACTACTGTGAGAGTGTCAATCTCACTGACACTGAAGGTAAGGTGTTATTTAGTCTTGGTGTTATTACTTGTACACAGTGTCTAGCTGGATACTACTGTGAGAGTGTCAATCTCACTGACACTGAAGGTAAGGTGTTATTTAGTGTTGGTGTTATTACTTGTACACAGTGTCTAGCTGGATACTACTGTGAGAGTGTCAATCTCACTGACACTGAAGGTAAGGTGTTATTTAGTGTTGGTGTTATTACTTGTACACAGTGTCTAGCTGGATACTACTGTGAGAATGCCAATCTCACTGACACCGAAGGTAAGGAGTTATTACTTGTACACAGTATCTAGCTGGTTACTACTGTGAGGGTGTTAATCTCACTGACACCAAAGGTAAAGTGTTGTTAAGTGTTGGTGTTATTACATGTGAAGTTGGATTAGTTTGTATGTACATGTACTGTCTTGCTGGATATTACTGGATGTTAGATTAGTTTGTGAAAGGCTTGTCTATTTTTTACTTGACCATTCTCTAATGCTGTATATGCACAGTTTTAAGTCCCCCTTCAATCATTAAATCTTCTTTCTCCATCTATGCCTTTGCCAGGACAGCTCACTACTTCTGTCCATCCTTTACTGCAGCGTATGAGCACATCAGTTTTAAGTCCCCCTCCATCATTTAAATCTCTTTCTCCATTTAGGCCCCCACAGAGAAAACTCACTACGTTTGTCCATTCTTTAATGCTTGATACTAAACACACACATCAGTTCTAAGCCCTCAATTATTAAAATCTTTCTCCATTCAGGCCTCTGCCAAGAAGGGTTCTACTGCCCTCTGGGGTCTTCGTCACGCACAGAGATGACCTGTACGGAGGGTCACTATTGTCCAGAGGGGTCACCTTCACCCACTGGATGTCCAGAGGGGACCTTTAACCCCTACCAAGGTCAGATAGAGGTCGGTGACTGCACTGATTGTACGCCAGGCAGTTACTGCGAAACACAAGGTCAGTATATTGCAATGTATTATTTATTTTAATCAATGATACCAGGGGCCCGTTGCAGAAAGAGTTGCTTTTAAACGCATGTAAAAAAATCAATTGCAAGTCCTAAATACGCGCTGTTGATTGGTTGAAAATCAAGCTGCGCATGATTTTTAGAGTTGCAATTGATTGCAATTGATTGCAACTCTTTCTGCAACGGGCCCCAGTTGTGGTAACAATCTCAAAATGAGAATCCAATGAAATTACCACTAAAGTGTTTGTATGTACAAGTAAAAGGTATTTGTCAAGTAGCTCTATAAGAAAATGCGTAATATCTGATAAAGAAAGCAATATAAGCACAGAATTCCATCAAATGTTGTTTTTCGGTGCAATATTAATACACTGTCCCACATATGTTTTTCTGTGTTAGTGATCATCAGAATTATCAATTTTGAGCTAAGAATTCATGATTTTACAAAGATAAGTCTACATTGATATTCCAGATCTAGATGTATGATAATATTTTGACAGTTAACCTTGAATTAAAACACATTCACATTAAATAATTGATGCAACTACTGTCTTTTACCTTTAAGCTTGAATAGGCACATCCTAAGCTTTGAAATGATAAATAACTTGTCAATACCCACACAAATACTTGATCCAATGCCGAAGAAATTCAGCGAGAGCTTCAGAAAATAAGGAGAAACCAACAAGGTTTGAAGTTCAGGATTCACCCGAGTACGCGCTGCTTGCATTATACATGTACAATTTCAGCGAAACCTCAATTCAGTCCAGAATAAATGATGTCAGAGAAACACTTAAATCTTATCTTTAATGAAACTACTTCAAATTTTGACAAGTATGAAGAACTGGAAATATTCTTTCTTACAGAATTTTTTTGGGGTCATTTTTAGCTTCTGAAGACCTAGCTTCTGTTTTTGCAACTATATAGAACCTTTCCCATGGCAACTTATTGGTTTGGGGGTTACAGGTCACGTATTGTTTTGTTATGCAATAAAAGAAAGAAAAAAATCACTGGATTTAAAATGCAAATTGGCATTGTATTGAAAAGTGTTGCTATCATCATGCGGATCGTTGTCTCGATGTTTTTTTTCAGAGTTTAAGAATTAATAGATATGAATGATTTTGGCCAATTTGAGGATCAGACGTTAATTAATCTTGACGTTATACAAGCTGTTCGCCTTTATGTGTTAATTTGATGTTAATCCATTTAATAACTGGTATTGATTTTCTATTGGTCAATTTATTTTCTAGGTCTTGTTGAGCCAACTGGTCCATGTGAGCCTGGATACTACTGTCCAGCTGGTCAGAACTCATCCAGACCGTACGACTATCCCTGTACGGTCAGTCATTACTGCCCGCTCAACTCCACCGAGCCGCTGCTATGCGAGAACGGAACGTACATGAATCAGACGCACGCATCAGAGTGTTTCGTTTGCCCTGCAGGATGGTAAGTCCTGATTGGTAGTCATGATGATGATGGTGGTGATATGATGATGGTGGTGGTGATGATGGTGGTGATATGATGATGATGATAATGTTAACCGTGAAAATGCTGATAGTGATGATGGTGGGGAGTATGAGAGCTACTACTGCCCATACAGAACCGGTATCGACTTGTAGCCTTACCCTCGTGAGACCTATAACAACGATACCGATATCTCTATCTTTCCAATACCAGGTCTATGTGTATTGTGTTCTTGGGGACCTCTACAGTGATGTGTTCTTGGGGACCTCATACTCGTGTATTCAGAGGGGTACTACTGCCCAGACGAAACCGGTATCGACTTGCAGCTTTGTCACTGATCTCTCTATCTTTCCTATTTCAGGTATTGTGTGCTTGGGGACCTCATAGCGATGTGTCCGGAAGGCTACTACTGCCCAGACGGAACCGGTATCGACTGGCAGCCTTGCCCCCGTGGAACCTATAACAATGATACCAGTCTCTCTGAAGAGCTAGAATGTCGGCAGTGTCCTGGTGGTTATTACTGTGGAGAGGTGGCTCAGACTGATTACATAACAGAATGTGATCCAGGTGAGTTGGGGTACCTGTAATGTATTATTATCATTATAAAAAAAATACATGGGGGGGGCTCGGGGCAATTTTGACCCCAAAATATCAAAAGAGATCTAGAAATTAAAGAAGAGCCTTGTAATATCCCCATTCACTTCAGTATTAAAGCTTATCCAATGTCACAGATTTTGGCAGCTGGTTGTCAAACTTAGCCCCCCAAAATAAAACCTATATTATTTTTTTTGTCTGGTTTCATCAACCTCTCTTATAATGCAACCAGATATCGGTACTTTACAAACTCACATGTTGGATTTGATGGGACAGGTAAATGAAAGGGACATTTTTTCAAACAATTTTTAATTGATACCCCTTTCTTCTTCCAGGTTTTTACTGCGAATACGGTGTAGACCGAGCCGACCCCAACGGCAACAACAACTCCACCCTGGTAAACGCATCCTGCGCCGTCCTCGGCGAACACACCGGTGTCGGCGGCATCTGCCCCGAGGGGTCATACTGCCCTCGGGGGTCCAATCAACCGATAGAATGCGAAGCTGGGTCGTTCGCTAATACTACGGGATTAGAGGCATGCTGGGATTGCCCGGCCGGGTACTACTGTCTTGAAGGTGAGCGTGATCTTTGGAGGGTAATATTGAGATGGCAATTGTTATATTCGTCATTTATTTGATAAATTGGTTTGAAAAAATTATAAAATACCTTTGCAGCTTCAAAATATTTGAAAGAAATATGAAAATGTAGGTAAAATTAATTTTTAAAAAGGGGAATACAACTCACTGTTGCTACATTTCGCCAACTATCAATTGGCTTCTCTCGGTGAATGATGAATCGGCTGAAGAGGAGACCTTCATATTGGTTGAGATTTGGGGGATTCTGTAGGCACTTCACTATGTCTTGCACATGAAAGAGGCTTGGAATCTTTTGAATAACCCGCATGTGACTAAATGAAGCAAAGGCCTCCTTTCTTGATCAGGATCAGGGACTAGTTTCAGATAAGGAACGGTGTGTAAGGAAGGGGAAAGACTTTTCATTCTTTCCCAGGTGACCACCTTTCGCCTTGAGTATCAGGGCCCCATCTTACAAAGAGTTCCGATTGATCTGATCAATCGTAACTATGGACGGCCACCAACATCAATATCTATGATACATGTTCAAAATATTTTCTAGCTGTGATGTATATTCATGCATTCATTGTTTTCAAAAAAATCGACTGCGCTTCTTTTTGCATACAAAGGACATACAAGGACAATTTTTCGTAGGCACTGATGGATTTCCATAGAGTTATGATTGATCGGATCAATCATAACTCTTTGTAAGTTGGGGCCCAGATCAGGATTACTTGTTGCAATCAGTAAGGTATTGTAATGTATTCCTATATTGGCATAGGCATCTCAATCAACCCTACAAAGCATAGTACTTTGAACATCTTTGCATCGTATCTATTGCAGGTGCGGTCACCTACGAGGACACGCCCTGTCCAGAGGGTCACTATTGTCCGATCGGCACGACTTCCATCTACGAGTACCCCTGCCCGGACGGGACATACTACAACACTACACATGCTACTGAGATGAGTGACTGTATCGCCTGTCCAGGAGGGTACTACTGTGAGATTGACGGACTGGGTTACCCGACCGGACCTTGCTCTCCAGGTAAGGAAGGCTGTGATGGTGGTGGAGGTGCTGATGGTGATGCTGATGTTTATAATGATGATGATGGGGGTGATGGTGGTGATGATAATGATAAAGAGTGATTATGGTGATAATATTGACAATGGAAATGGTGACAATGATGGTGATGATAATGGTGGTGATGATGATGATGATGGTGATGAAGATGGTGATGATGACGATGATGATGATGATGATTGTGATGATGATGACGGTGATGATGATGATGATGGTGATGATGGTGGTGATGATTATTATGGTGATGAGATGATAATGATGATGGTGATGATGATGGTGATGGTGGTGATGATATTGGTCATGAGGATGATGATGTTGATGGTGATGATGATATTGGTGGTGAGGATGATGATGTTGATGGTGGTGATGATGGTGATGACGATGATGGTGGTGGTGATGATGATGACGATGATGGTGGTGATGGTGATGATGGCGATGATGTTGGTGATGATGGTGGTGATGATGATGATGGTGGTGATGATGATGATGATGATGATGATGATGGTGATGATAATAATAATGATAATACATATGATTTAAATAGGGTCTTTTCCATTTTTAATTAAATGCTCAAGGCGTTTAGAAGAGAGCAAAATGACGATGATGATAATGATGGTGATGATGATGGTGATGATGATGATGATGATGATGGTGATGATGATAATGATGGTGAAGATGATGCAGATGGTGATTGTACATGTAGATGATTATGATCATGTTGACTGCAGTGATGGTAACGATAAAAATACATGTTGTAACATAACAATGGATCTTGATGACATTGATAAAAACAATGTATTGAGAAACAATGTTACAAATACATGTACATGTACTTCTTCTGGGGGTTATTTTATATACTTGATCTCACCTCATCTTATAGAAATACTATCGTATGCCGTGACATGTGTATTATTTCACTTTCTGTCAACTTTAGGTTGGTACTGCTCCGGTAACTCCTCATCGTCCATGACAACGACCCACGGGGGAGAATGTCAGCCCGGTACCTTCTGCCCTGAAGCATCTTATGCTCCTACTCAATGCACTCCAGGGATGTACTGCCAAACCGCTGGTCTGGACACACCGACTGGTAATTGCTCCCAAGGTGAGAAGACTAGACTGGACTAGATTGGTGGATTTATAATAGTGACCATGAAAAAAAAACGATTCTCATATAGGGAAATTATCTTGAGAAGAACCTGTCTTCTTTGTGTTTTCCTTTGGTTGTCACAAATTGAAAGGTTTCATAGTATATAACTTCTCCTTGTGGAGCGTTGTGGACCAGTGGATTTTAATCACCGGACTTTGAAACAGAGGTCGTGGGTTCGAATCCCATCCATGGCGTAATTTTCTTCAGCAAGAATATGCAACATTTATACAGCGCTTAATACAATGTTTCATAGCGCTGAATATTCTTACCCTGGCTTTAGCAAGGCTACCCTGATAGGACGCTCGAGCATTCAAGGATTTTTTTCCTACCCACTCCCATTTGCTTCACCTGAGTGGATAGTGGCAAATGAAAATAAACGCCATGTCAAAGGATCTGATTGCTGCAGTGGGTATCGAACCCAGACCTTGCTGTTCAAAGTCAAGAGACTTATCCACTGAGCCACAACACTTTTACAGAATATATTGATGCACAATGTGCTGCACTCAGTCCTGGTGAGGTTAACAGGTTCGAGGAAATAATTCCTCAAAAAGCTTTGAGCACCAGAATCTGTAGCCTAGCCATAGCCAGTGTAATGTAGGAGGGCCTTGAGCACCTCACAAGGTGGATGTGTGTATATTCTTTATGTATAATTCTTGTTCATGTTCATCTATCTTCATTTTCCAGGATTCTACTGCACCCTTGGCGCATCGGACCCCGACCCACGGGACAACAGCACCGGGGCTATCTGCCCTGTAGGTCACTACTGCCCCGAGGGTAGCCCCGCCCCGATCCCTTGCCCCACTGGCTACTACCTGGACTCTGAAGAGAACAGTGCTATAGGCGACTGCTTGTCCTGTCCATTGGGCGAGTTTTGTCCTGGTGTGGGAAGGGAGACGTCGGCTGGACAGTGCGATGCTGGCTTCTACTGTCCAGGTGGACAGAATGTATCTGCACCAGCGGAATATGTGTAAGTATAGCTGTTCTTTGCTTAGTCTTGTAATAATAATATCAATCATGGTATAATCTATTCACATTATGGATTTTGTATATCAAAGATTTAAACACGTCAAAGATCTATTGTGTTCTCATCTTATTTTACCCTGAAACATCAATAACTGTAAGGGGAAATCTGAATTGTACGTAATTTTTTTCTTCTATTTTTCACTTGAGATAGACATATCGGTAGCCTATCTTAGCAGGGGTAATATAGGAGTGCCTTGAGCACCTAGCAGGTGGATGCTTGCACTATACAAATCCTATGATATTATTATTATTTATTATAATACAGTATAGAGTGTAGGAGAACATTAAATATGATAATATGATTGCAAATTGCTCCAATTTAATCTGTGATTGTTCCCCCCCCCCCATACCCACAGCTGTCCCGAAGGCTATTTCTGCGAGGCAGGAAGCTTTGACCCTCAGATCTGCGAGAACGGCACCTTCCAGAATGAGATCGGCCAGAGCTCCTGCAAGCAATGTCCAGCTGGCTACTACTGTGATAACACACTGGCCCCGGTCGTCCTCAACATCACTGGCCTATGTCCATCCGGTCACTATTGTCCAGCGGGTACAAGATACGCTGTTGAGTTCCCCTGCCCGATCGGAACATTCAATAACCAAACAGGTGGGAGTTCCTTCTCGAATCACTACACCCTTCTTGCCTAGTGAACAATCAATCATGCATCTTGCCTTGCCATTGAACCATTAAAGACATTGGACATAAGTTGGGTTTAACTAATACCCAGGTTTAAAGTTGTTTAAGTATGGGAAGCCAAAAGAATCAAAATTATTATTAAGTTGTATGTTTCTTATGTTAACTGTGCTCTTTCCTGATTCATCGATGGTGAAGACAATCATCTATTTATACTTTCTAGACAATTATGAATGATTTGAGAGCCAAATGAGCTTGAGATCTTTGTTTTTCAATCTCAAAAGTTGATTGGAAGATCCTGTTTGTTTCCTTATCAATTATGAATGTAAAAAGGGAGTAGCCTAGATATGCCAATGGCTTTTTGTTACTCCCTCACATTCCATTCATATACTTTATATTTTATGTTTGTCTTCAGTTGTCAATTTTGTCTAAATAATGTACAACTGTCAATGTTGTGTGTACTCAATTAGATTAACTCACTATTACATTGTACCCTGTTTTTTAAGAGATGTGAAATAAATGAATTTGAATTTGAATTTGAAATATGATATCTCTACTGTTAGTGATTTATGAAACAATTCGTTTTCCACAACTTTAAACCCGAGTTTAGGTTAAACTTGACTTCAGAATACGAGCCAGTGACACAACATATGCTCCTGTGACATCTGCTTCAGTCTTGTGATCTCAGAGGGCATAGGGTTAGAGTTAGGATTGTAATAGAGGTTTTGGTTCAGAATAATGTAAAGATTTAGTACAGGATTTATTTAGTTTTGGGGGGATAGGTGTTATGTTTTGGGTTTATGTTCAGATTTTCCATCAGAGCAATTGTCGCCGGAGCAAATGTCATGGAACCATAAAAACATCCTGATTTTAAATAGTGCATGGTTCTATTGTGATGCATGCCAGATAATGATATGAGATGTACATCAACTCTTCCCCCTAATTGACAACTTTACTTGATTTTGATTGGCTGAGAAGCGCAGATGTGTGACCGATAGCGGTAACTGAGGGATAGAGCAGAATATGTTTGGCAATATATCTGCCAAGTCCTGTTGTGAAATACACCCAGTATCTGATGAAGAGTAAACCCATGAAATGGTACCCAACTTATTTTTCCTTTAAGTTTGGATTTTTGTGAATACTGTAGGATTGATGGAGGAAAGCTTTTGCAGCCCTTTTCTTGGTGGATATTACTTATTTTCCTTTTGAATTTTGGCAATATTGTAGGATTGACAGAGGAGAGACTTAGCAGTCTGCTTCTCGGTGGATATTACTTATTTTCCTTTTGAATTTTGATTTTTTTTTGGTCAATACTGTAGGATTGACGGAAGAGAGTCTATGCAGCCCATGTCTCGGTGGATATTACTGCCCCACCCCAGGGATGGTGTACCCCGAGGAGGAATGCGATGCAGGATTCTTCTGCAAGCAGTATGCAAACATCTCGGCACCGGACCAAGGTAAAGGACATTGATGACAAAGATAACCTTTGACCTTCGATCATTGCGTATATGAAATAATGAGCTACATGGGGATGATGGTGCTGATGCTGCTGGTGTTGATGTTGTCTTAGTGATCTGAGAAGCAGTCACTGTGGTTGTGTGTAGGCAAAGGAATAGATTTACATATTTGGGGGTTGGGAAAGCTTTCTCTCACAACAAACGCGCTAAACACTGCAACTTTGGGTGATAAAGCCTTAGCATTTCAATGAATGGGGATACTCTGGGGTCTTTTTTTATTTTTCAGGGCTCTTCTAAGCATTTCTGGGGCAAAATGCGCATTTTCCCCCTGATCGTGTAGTTAGTAGTGGTCGCATCATAACTTTCTTATTCTCATCTGATTTTATGAAAGTTTAGCGTTAAACTTGTTTGATATACATGTACTGTATGTATTGTCACGTAAACCTTTTTTTTTTTTTGATGAACTTCTCTTCTAAAATTGCCTAAGAATCAGACTATGATAATTTACTCGTCTCACCTTCTCCATCTCTGTCTCATCAACCCCTCTGTAACAGGTGATGATGCCAATGAGTGCACACCTGGTCACTACTGCCCCCAGGGGACCTCCGACCCCGTCCCCTGTCCTAAGGGCTCCTTTAGCAACGAGTATGGCTTACAGGCCGAGGGAGATTGCGAGCTGTGCACCCCGGGCCACTACTGCTCGGAGATTGGACAAACCAACACCTCGGGATTATGCTTCGAAGGGTAGGTTTTAGATAATTTGCCTTTAAACCATTCAGTGCCGTGCAAGGTTTGAATTCCAAGGCCGGGGTCAAGGTCACAACGACACTTTGACACCAAGAACAAGGACTAGGCCATATTAATTTCCTCAAGGATCACAACACTAAAAATGACTTTCCATAAAAAGATACCGTTAGGTCTATGGACTTGTTTGTGAGCATTGTCCCATCTCATCCCAGCTACAGTTGTCCTCAAAATTATTCATACCCCTTGTGGAAAAACATTCTTCGGTAGATTCTTTACTTGTAAAAGCTATTATGATGTAACTTTCTTTGTATCTTTTGTCTGCTTGTTGCTATGCATGATTTGACATATGAGCTGGCAAGTCTTCATTAGCATAATAATAGATAGGGTCGAAAGTTATTTTTTGCACTTGTTCAGAATTATTCATACCCTTGCCAATACCTCAACAAAAATGTCCTTTTATGACAATGCGCATTATTTTCACTGTCTGGGAATGTGCTATTCTTTGTTCTATAGTTATTTCAAGATGTTCCAATGAATTAAATACCCTCTTTGTTAAACAAGCCATTGAACAATGATGGAAAATAGCATCTTTCTAAAAGGGTATAAATAGAGGAAAGCATTCTGGTTATTCTCAGTCTCTGATAATCATGGCCAAGTAGAAGGAGCTCAGTGAGAACCTACGGCAACGTCTTGTGAATGCCCACATTGAGGGAAAAGGTGACAAGGCCATTTCAAAGCAGTATGACGTCCCTGTGGCAACAGTCCAGAGCGTAATCAAAAAGCACAAGAGGTACAGCACTGTGAAGAACCTTAGTGGGCGTGGCAGGAAGTGCAAGGTGTCCCCTAAACTTGCCAGGAAAATCTGCAGAGAGGTCAACAACAACCCCCGGACCACAACCAAGGCCCTACTTGAAACGCTTGACCGGTCAGGGACGAAGGTGTCCCGGTCCACCATCGAGCGAGTCTTGCACAAAGGAGGTCTCCATGGACGCAGGCCTCGGAAGACACCGTTGCTCAGGAAGAAACACCTGAAGGCTCGACTGGCCTTTGCTAGAGGTCATCTGAAGCAAAATCCAAGCTTTTGGTCAACCATCCTGTGGTCTGATGAGACGAAGTTGGAGTTATTTGGCCATATGGATGTTGAATACGTCTGGAGGAAGAAAGGGGAAGCATACAATCCAAAGAACACTGTGCCAACCGTCAAGCATGGTGGTGGGCACATCATGCTATGGGGATGTTTCTCTTCCAGTGGCAAAGGGAACCTCGTTAGAGTCAAAGGAATCATGAAAAAGGAGGATTACATCCAGTTCCTTGATGAGAACTTGAAGGAATCTGCCGAAAAAGTCCAGCTTGGCCCCAACTGGAAGTACCAACAAGACAATGACCCAAAGCATACCGCCAAGCTGGTGAAGAAATGGTTCAAGGACCATGATGTCAACGTCCTAGAATGGCCAAGTCAGAGTCCTGACCTGAATCCGATCGAGAACTTGTGACGAGACCTGAAAGTCAGAGTGATGGCTAGGAACCCGACCAACCTGACCCAGCTTGAGGCCTATACGCCAAGGAAGAATGGGCCAACATCCCGCAGGAGACGTGCAGGAAGCTTGTGGACACTTACAGGAATCGTCTAGAAGCAGTCGTAAAGAACAAAGGCTATGCTATTGACTATTAATGAAAGACATTGGACTCAGAAAACCTAGGGTATGAATAATTTTGAACATGACATTGTTTGAATATCTATGAATAAAATACCCCTGAAAAGAGAAATTTCTTGAATTGTGCATTGTTGTGATTCTTTCACTAGTAGGTCACACATAAATCATAGAGAAACTTGATAAAATGCATTTATTTCATCACAAACATGAAAAATCACAAATATCAACAAGGGTATGAATAATTTTGAGGACGACTGTATGTCCTAAGACTTATCTCAAGGCCATGGTAAATTGGTTATACAGAAAGTTGATTATTTCATGAAATAGCCCTTCTGTATTGACCTCTATGTGGATGGTTGATAAAACCTTGTATCTCAAAATTTAAATATCTTGATGACAGCTGAGATAAGCTTGATTTTAGAATTAAAACATTGGTAGCAACTTTCTTTTGCCTCAAAAGAGTTCTTCACAGGTACATGTATCAGGAGACTGTATCAGGCAATATGAGACTACCACCAATGCTGTTTTTTTTAAATACATCCTTTTCTAAGCTGCCTTCAAAATTATTAATTTTTTGAGGTACAAGGTTTCATTTGCCCAGCCACGTTTTGCTGTGTACATTAAATGCTTTCCTATTTTTGCTTTTTTTATTGTTATGCAGGCCAAACAGGGCCCCGCCTTACAAGAGTTACAATTGATCCCATCAACCTCAACTGTATGAAAATCCATCAGTGTTGTAATTTTTTCTACGAAAAATTAAAATTTGCACAAAGTCCTTCCTAAGCAAAGAGAAGCACTCTGAATTTTCAAGAAATCAATGAATGTATAAATTTACAGCATATCTAGAAAATATTTCAAGCAAACATGGATTTTAGGTGTTGATATTGCTGGCTTTCCAGACATGTATGTGTAGTTATGGTTGCTCGGATCAATGGTAATTTTTTGTGAGATGTGCTTTGCCATCTACATTAATCTTCTTGACCACATGGACATGTATCTACATGTATGTTTACTCTTTGAAAATGTGCATTCACGCTGATCCCATCTTAACCTGTTGAATCCACTCTCTCTCTCTCTTGTAGATTTTACTGTGAGCTTGGTTCATGGGACGCGACCAACGTCTCGTGTCCAGTGGGTAATTACTGCCCTCTAGGATCACCTACGCCCGAGCCATGTCCGCAGGGCACCTACAGTAACACTATGGAGAGGTGGAATGTCACCCAGTGCGTTGAGTGCGATGAAGGATGGTACTGTAATGACACAGGTAAGAATTATCATACTTGCTCTCAAAGCACTTACAGTTAGATGTACTTAATCAGAAGTCTATAATGAATAATAAGAATAATAATAATGTATCCATGGGACCTTTTCTTAGATAGGTTCAAAGTGCATTAAATGCAGTTTAATTACCCTGGCTTTAGCAGAGCAGTGTTTCGGGAATAAATCCCTGCTAGGTACCCATTTTCCTCACTTAGAATATATCCAAAGACACCCCCCCCCCCTTCAAACAGGATGAGAATTGTGCAAAGCTAATTCATCACATGACAAAGTTTGAAACTGTAAGTCAATGCAAGTAGAGATTTATACATGTATATTTTCACAATCTGTTTGTTGTTTCCATGTTAACTTTGAGGATTGTTTTATTGCCAGGAATTGACTCTTTCTGTTTAAAAATCCTTGAATTTCTATTACTCCTTGCCTCTTGCCACATCAGGTCTGTCCGCACCAGTAGGGGAATGCGATGCTGGTTTCTACTGCCCACCGGGACAGAGTGTCCCCAACCCCACCGACTACCCATGTAGCATCGGGTTGCATTGCCCCGTTGGTAGCGCTCTACCAGTCCCCTGCGCTCCTGGTACCTTCACAAACCTCACCCAGGCTCCCGAGTGTCTGGAGTGTCCCGCAGGATTCTACTGTGTACCCGAAGAAGTCATCGAAGGTGAGTTATGATTAAATATTGAAAGGGGGAATGAAATTCTTTGAGCAGGTTAGCTCCTGTGAAAGCAGAAAAAAACCAAAGAAAAAGATCAATATAAGTTTGAGTATCATTGGACAGTCAATAAGAAAGTTTTTAGCAAATGAATGAATGAGGAGATCACTAATGTGAGCAAGATCTGTGATGTCATAACATTTCCTCATTTTCCTGAAGACGCTAAGAACATACTAGTGGAGATATTGAGTTTGGTTTGGCCAATCCTTTTTCATGACCTTATGCTCTCAAGAGAATATTGATACATTCTTTACCATGGAAACTCCTGAAGACAGACAGTCAACTTGTCCGAAACGTCGAGTCTCTCTACTACTCATCATCTCTACTCGCGGACTCAAGCCAGCATCTCCTCACCAGCTCTACTACTCAAGCTGTTCTCACTCAACATTCCTTCTGGTTTACAGTCCTTTTCAGGACTATTTTCAAGAAAGAGTACTCTACTCTCAAATCTCCACTTTCTCGCCTATCCAATTCTTCTCTTCTATCCACTGTTTCTATAACACTCCACATGGTGTACCGTAAACCACATCAGCAAACTTTCACATGTTACTCATTGTCTTATTTGATATCAAGTAAACTGTTCATCCAAAGTTTTGAGCTTTGTTTATCCATGGACAGGGTTGCCAGATTTAGGACCCTTACCAAAGTCTGAAACATGTCCTCCTTTCAGGAATCCTGCAAATGCCTTTTATTTGCTAATCCTTACAACTCACCTTAGCCAAACCAAAGGGGATGCAAAAAGTCACTATATGCTGTTGTGCAAGCTTGTAATATGGCATCTGCTTTTAAAGAAATTACAAATTTATTCTTCAAAGAGTGCAAGACCACTTATTGAAGTCCTCTTGTTTCTGTAGGAAACTCCTCTACCGGGTACAGGGATTGCCCCCAGGGGTACTTCTGCCCCCCTGGTACCGGAGCTAACTGGACTGCATGCCCACCGGGGACCTACGGAGCCAGCAAAGGATTAGAATATGAAGAAGACTGTACTGACTGCCCAGGTTAGTCTTTTAGTAGTGGTGGTAGGGAACAGTTGTGGTGATGGTTGTGATGGTAGTGTTTTTGGTGGTGATGGGCCTGGGGATATTTAGGATGGTTATGATGATGGTGGCAATGATGTTAGGGGTGATGATGGTGATGGTGTTGATGATGTTGATATTAGTGGTGATGCAGATGATAGTGGTGATGATAATGATGATCATGATGGTGATGATGATGATGTTGATATCGGTGGTGATGATGATGATGATGGTTATGATGGTGATGATGATGATGGCGATGATGATGATGATGGTGATGGTGATGATATTGGCGGTGATGATGATAGGGGTGATGATGGTGGTGGTAGTGATGATGATCATTATAATCATGGTGGTGGTGATGATGGTGGTGGTGGTGTTGGTAGTGGTGATGATGATGACTATCATTATAATGATGATGCTGATGATAAATGATGATGATGATGACGATTATTGTGATGACGATGGTAGTGTTGATTGTGATGATAATGATGAAGAATAGGTCGAAGAGAAAGAGGAGGGTATTTTATCAAAAAGAACATCGGGTGAAAGAAATTGTGAATTTCCAGGTATGTTCCTTACATACATTCTAGCTCTCTTATTGATATTGTGAAGCGAGAAAGAAACAAAAAGAACAAGGAAATAAATCAAATAACTAATAGAGAAATAAATGAAAGAAACCTGTTTGCATGTTTATTGGTGTATAGTTCCTACAGAAGGAAATATAGATTTGATAAGTACATGTAGCCATTTTGAACTTCTTTCCTTCCCAGGTGGTGAATACTGTGATGGTGTCAATCTGACCATCCCATCTGGCCCCTGTGAGGCGGGATATTTCTGCACCTATAGAGTGGACAGGCCAACACCCACAGCATTCCCCAATGATGGATGTACCTACGCAGGTAATGCAGTTCCCTCAATCTCACTCTCAATTTTACCCTTTAGCACATTTATACCGTGTTTACACTTAAACGGCATTTGGTTTGCATTTACACGTTGTTACAGCTCGCGGTTCAGAACCGCGAGCCGATGCAAAAAGCTGAAATGATATGCACACCAACAATATACCTCATAATAAAGACAACGCTGGATCCGTGCGCTTACAATTACGTCACAATGGTAAAGTAAATGAAATGCGCACAAATTGCCGATGCAGAATCGGCTTTCTGTTTACACGTAGTAAAAAAGCCGATTCTGCATCGGCTCGCGGTTCAGAACCTACTTCTTTGGAGGTGGAAATTGCCGGTTCTGAACCGCGAGCTGATGCAAGTTACTTGCGTTTACACGCTATGAAAAAGCTGATGCTGCATCGGCTCGCGGTTCAGAAACGCGAGCCAATTCAAAAGCCGAGTAAGTGTAAACACGATATTAATCTGACTCCCATTTCATGAAGACTGAAAATTTCAGTCACTTTGTCATTATGGTAAATGCCATACTAACCGGGCAGTGTTTTCATCGAAAATGAAGGTCATCATACATGTAGCTGAATAAAATAATAGCAAATTTATAAATCTATATCCCCCCCCAAAAAAAAAAAGGAAGAAAACTGAGACTTGCTCAAAGTTACTTTGTCCCCAACCAAGCCAAATTCCTTGTAGAATAATCCCATGAAATTTTGTGGAGGAATGCAATATAATATCCTTCTTTTGCACATAATAGACCAGTTTTATTGACACACTGGATTTTGTGCATGATGTTTAATTTATTGATGTTTTTAAAATCAATTTCTTTATCTCATCGATCTCTCCCTTGCTAGGTGCTTCTTCAAAGTAAAAGTATGTGAAGTTTTTAATTGCCTTGTCCAAGTTTTCGGATAAAGAACCATTTTCACATATATATGGCTTGTTTGAAATACATTTGTGTCATGAGCTTTCAAAACGTTCTTTATCCTAATTTTTCCCTGTTCATTCTCATGAAGGCAACCATACAGGATATGGCGGCGTCTGTCCACTGGGTCACCACTGTCCCGAGGGGTCAGCCCGCCCTCTAGGGTGCTCGGCAGGAACGTACCAGGATGAAGAAGGGAAAGAATCGTGCAAGGAGTGCCCGGCTGGCTACTACTGTCTCGCTAACTCGACTACTTATGAGTAAGTTTTTTTAACACTGATATCTGTTGATGAGGTGCCCATATTCTGAATGGTTGAATTTAAGCTCTGGGCCCCGTCGTACGGAGAGTTGCAGAGTGATCCAATCAATCACAACTATGGACGGCCAGCATCGTCAGCATCTATTACGCATGTTCGTTTAAAATATTGTTGAGCTTTGATGTATATTCAATCATGCGTTCACTGTTTTCTTGAAAATTCACTTTGCTTCTCTTTGTTTACAAAGGACATTTTGCCAATCTCCTATAGAAAAAAGTACGACTCTGATGGATTTCCATAGAGTTACAATTGATCCAATCAGTTGTACATTTTTTAAGATGTGCCCAGGAGCCCGTTGCAGAAAGAGTTGCATTTAAACGCAAGTCAAAAAATCAATCGCAATTCAAAAATGCGCGCTGTTGATTGGTTGAAAATCAAGTTTCGCATGACTTTTGGAGTTGCGATCGATTGCAACTCTTTCTGCAACGGGCCCCAGGTCTAAAGTTTTTTTCACTGTGAAAAGCCATTTTTCCAAATGGGTAATGAATCTCAAACATGAATCTGAACTCTGGTTTTAATTTGAACCCTTAAGTTGCTGTTAAACTGTGGAAAGCTACATGCATCATGAATTTCACATGATATTCTGTACGCTGGGTTAGTTCAAATTCTAATTTCAAGTTGCATCATGAATGTCAAAGGTGAGAGGTTGAATTGTCACAAATCTTTGATTACTGTCTTGGAATGATTGGTAAAATTGTTCTATTCACCAAAAAAAGAGCATTCATTTGGAAATATATACCTTTTGGTCCTTTGAAAAGTATTTGGATATTTGTTTGAATTTTTCCTGATTGATTTTTTTAGAAAGAAAATTATACATGTATCTAATGGCCTTCATTTAGAGTATCATTCTGTTTCATAGATCAACACCTTTATTTACTCTTTTTTTTCTCTCCTTCAGGGATACCATATGTCCATCTGGTTACTACTGTCCACCCGGTACAACATATGACATCATGGAGCCCTGTGAAGAGGGAACGTTTAATAACCTTACTGGTATGGGTATTTTATGAATATTCTCACTCTTCTTGTACATGTATTCCTGTTAACTTATATTACTTATTATAATAATAATAAGAAGAAGAAGAAGTAGAATGATAATAATACTAATGATAATAATAATAGTATTAATAGTAATAATTATAATGTTAATAATAATAATGATAATGATACTGATACTGATAATGATATTAATAATAATAATAATAATAATAATAATCGCTAGAGGGTATTCATTTGTCTCGCAATCTACTATGGTCAACAAGGAAATTCGTGATCACTCTCGCAAAAAGTGTTCACTGGCTTTCTTGTAAATTCGTGATCACTCTCGCAAAAAGTGTTCACTAGCTTACAAGTTCACGAGCTTTCGAGTGCTGCTGCAACTCCTTATCAAGTGACGAAAATTGTGTGATATCGTACTCTATTTATACTAATCTCCAGGACCGTACGCACAAACGCGAGAACAATAGGTGGGCACTGATCCGTTGTGTGATTGGTCAGGAGTTATGTAAATAAGCTGGGGGTATATGCAAATACGCCGTGGGTCGGCAATATGCAAATGAGACCAAAATTGGCGGGCTCGCTAGTTTCCCCTGGGCGGGAGTTGACTAGCTGAGCGGGCCCTCGATCGGGGCCGGGAACGATCGGGTCGGCGTGCACTGCCAGGTAAGGGGGTATTGTGCTGTCGGATGGTTCACATCCAGAAATCGGGGATGTCGATCCCGCTGTCTCTGTTGAAGTTGTTAGGACAAAGACGTATACTAATAGCACTTTTTGCGAGAGTGATCACGAAATTTCTTGTTGACCATAGTAGATTGCGAGACAAATGAATACCCTCTAGCGATTATTTCAATCCGCAATAATGAACCTATTTAGTATTAATAATAATGATAATAATAACGATACTGATATTAATAATGATAATAGTAATAATAATACTTATAGTAATGATAACAACAACAATGAAATAATAATGATATTAATAATATAATGATAATAATACCAATGGTAATAATAATGATAATAGTAATAATATTAATGATAATTGCAATTATTTTAATAATAGCAAAAATGATAATAGTAACATTTATAAGCACTTAATATTTTGAGTTTCTTAGCATGTTTTTAATATTGTTTTTACACTTAGTTCTCCTTAATAAGCATTCTGGTGATGATAAACACTTTAGGATTGCTGCCAAGCATATCCTATTGAAATTATATTTCCATACTGGGACCCGTAACACAAAGCTTTGTTCATGTGGAACATTTTTCTATGATTGATTACAGTGTACATTGACAACAATGTACAATTACTCGTGAAAATCAAGTGTACCATTAATCGCTAGATTCTATATTCATTCGTAGTTATTTTAATTTTTTCGCGAAGGTGGTCACAACGATTCCTGGTGTACTCCATGTTTACCCGGTACCTACTGCGCCGGTCAGGGTAACCCCGAACCTACTGATCTCTGTGATGCGGGATGGTACTGTATCAGTGGGTCGTACGAACCGCAGCCATCGGATCCTTCCCTTGGTGGAGAGTGCCAAGCTGGTAAGTTAGTGGTGGGGTAATGATGGTGGTGGTGGTGATGATGAGGATGATGAGGATGATGATGATGATGACGACGATGATGATTGTGATAGTGATGATGTTGGTGGTGAGGATGATTTAGATGATGATGGCACTTACATTGATGATTTTGATGATGATGATGATGACGATGAGGATACATAAAAATATATATATAAACAAATATATTTGTGATGATGAATATTTAGGAATTGTGCCTTGTACAAGGCATTGAAGCTTTTTATTTATGTATCGTAGTTCCCTATTTCATTTTTGCTTTTAACTTTTTACAAATTCATACATTTTGTGTTATAATATTTTTGCAATCAAGATCTGTTTTGTTTTCTTTTTATTATTATTTTTTCAGGGGAATACTGCCCTCAGGGTTCGTCAGCTCCAATCACCTGTGATCCTGGCTGGTACTGTCATACCTCCGGTCTTCCAGCGCCCCATGATATGTGCACCGCTGGGTACTACTGCACCAATGGTTCCGTCACACCCACTCCTATGGGTAGCGGAGGTAAGATGATGAAGGGGTTTGTTAGTGGTGTTGATGGTGGTGATGGTGGTGGCGGTGGTAGTGATGGTGGTGGGAGTGATGGTGGTGGAGTTGGTAGTGGTGATGTGGGAGTTGGTAGTGGTGATGTTGATGGAGTTGGTAGTGGTGGTGATAACGTGGTAGTGATGGTGGTGGTATTGGTGATGGTGGTGGTAGTGATGGTGGTGGTAGTGATGGTGGATGTAAGAAGGAGAAGAAAATGCAGACAACGTAGAAACTGTGAAGAGGAAGGAGGAGGAGGAGGAGGAAAAGAAGAAGGGGGAGGAGGAGCAGAGGGATTAAACAAGAGGTGAAGGCAAAGAAGAAGGTAAAGCCGGCGAAGAAGAAGATTTAGAAGAAGTACATGTAGAAGAAGTAGAAGTTGAAGAAGGAGGAGAAGAAGAAGAATTTGGAGAAGGAGGAGGAGGAAAAGCAGAAGGAAGAGGAGGAAGAGAAGAACAAAAAAGCAGAACGAGGAGCAGGAGTGCAACTTTATTTGATTGCTAGTCATTGTTACGTATAATTTCAAGAATGATGACTTCATCCTAATTTTTGCAATGTTTTGATTACATGTAGGATCATTTCAAAGACATGTAAATTTATCTGAGTAAGTTATTTTCGTTGTTCCCCTGGTGCAGGTGATCGATGTAGTCCTGGATACTACTGCCTCGAGGGAAGCTCCGTCGAGGAAGCATGCCCTCCTGGAACCTACCAACCAAGTCTGATGGCTAAGAACATCACCTACTGTCTTGACTGCCTGGCTGGGAAGTACTGCAACGACAGCGGTCTGTCACAACCAGAAGGGAACTGCTCCAGAGGTAAAGATGATGATAATGATGAGGGTGATGGTGATGAGGTTGGTGATGGTGGAGGTGGTGATGATGATGGTGATGATGATGGTGATGATGATGATGATGATGATGATGATGATGATGATGATGATGATGATGATGATGATGATGATGATGATGATGATGATGATGATGATGATGATGATGATGATGATGATGATGATGATGATGATGGTGATGATGATGATGATGATGATGTTGATGATGATGATGATGATGATGATGGTGATGATGATGGTGATGATGATGGTGATGATGATGATGATAATGATGAGGGCGATGGTGATGATGGTAAAGATGCTGGTGATGATGATGATGATGATTATGCTGATGATGATGATGTTGGTGGTGATGATGGTGATGATGAAAGCGGTGGTTATAATTATGATGATGATTTTGAATATGATGGTGGTGGTTATGAGGATGATCATGATGATGATGGTGGTGGTGGTGGTTCTGATGCTGACAATGATGATGCGGTTATATTTTCATCCTTCCATTTAACATGAGACAGATTTCATATACCATTATTGCTACCCTGTGAGCATTTCATGAAACAAATCGTCAGGGTTTTCACTCACTACTGTTATAAGCTACTGAAATCCTTGTTTCTGATTGGCCCAGAATAAGAGATGCTTCATGAAACACCTGTAAACCTGTTTTCATACAATCCTTATTACTTATTCATCCTATAGGATTTTACTGCCCCGGTGGCCAGACCGTCCCTACTCCCAACGAGTACCGCTGTCGCCGTGGTTACTACTGCCAGGAGGACTCTGCGGAGGAGCAGGCATGTCCGGCCGGGACCTACCAGGATGAACCTGAGCAATGGGAGTGCAAGGACTGCCCCGCTGGCTTCTACTGCGACGACACCAACGGACCCATCGTCAACTACACAGCTTATGTTTGCCCAGAAGGTAAAGAGGCTAATAAAAGCTATTGATAAAATCTCATATTTCCCTCGGGACCTAGATCAACTTTCTTAGCTGGCTCTTTTTAGCAGGGCTGTCTTAATTAATTTCCCCTCTCTATCCTTATATGTCCCTGGCTAAATGACAGAAGGGCCCACTTTAGCCATAGAAGGAGGGGGGGGGCATGATTGCGCCTTCCATTGCTTCTTGCAATTTTTCTCGGAACGGACAAAGGTAGTACTGCGAAATTTTACAATTCCTTTTTCGAAGTCTTGCGCATCCTTTGAGACCACATCCGTGACATACGGGTATAGCATCGCAACACCATATGACTTTTTAGGGCAAGAAGATGTCTTCCAACTTTTTTCTCTTTTCCTCCAGGTCACTACTGTCCGGAGGGCACCAGAGCAGCCACCTACTACAAGTGCCCCATCGGAACCTTCAACAACATCACTGCCATCTCTAACCAATCGGAATGCTCCGACTGCCTCGGAGGTTACTACTGCGGCGAGCCAGGTCTCACGTACCCTCGGACGCTCTGTGCGGCTGGATACTATTGTCGCCAGGCGGCCCGCATCGCGACACCCAGCCAGGGTTACGATGCGGACGAGTGTCCGGTCGGTCATTACTGTCTAGAGGGAACTGAAGAACCAATTGCCTGTCCTTTGGGCACCTTCAGTAATGAGACTGGCTTGATGAATGTTACTGAATGTGAATACTGCACACCAGGTAAGCTTTATAGGGTTAATATTTGTCTTAGCATTAATTGGTTTGTCCGGGATCTTGAGGGGTCTTTTTGTCTCACCTGCGAAGCAGAGTGAGACTATAGGCGCCGCTTTTCCGACGGCGGCGGCGGCGGCGTCAACATCAAATCTTAACCTGAGGTTAAGTTTTTGAAATGTCATCATAACTTAGAAAATATATGGACCTAGTTCATGAAACTTGGACATAAGGTTAATCAAGTATCACTGAACATCCTGCACGAGTTTCACGTCACATGACCAAGGTCAAAGGTCATTTAGGGTCAATGAACTTTGGCCGAATTGCGGATATCTGTTGAATTCCCATCATAACTTTGAAAGTTTATGGATCTGATTCATGAAACTTGTACATAATAGTAATCAAGCATCACTGAACATTTTGTGCAAGTTTCAGGTCTCATGATTAAGGTCAAAGGTCATTTAGGGTCAATGAACTTTGGCCGAATTGGGGATATCTGTTGAATTACCATCATAACTTTGAAAGTTTATTGGTCTAGTTCATTAAACTTGGATATTATAGTAATCAAGTATCTCTGAACATCCTGTGCACGTTTCAGGTCACATGACCAAGGTCAAAGGTCAATGAACTTTGGCCGAACTGGGTGTATCTGTTGAATTACCATCATAACTTTGAAAGTTTATGGATCTGATTCATGAAACTTGTACATAAGAGTAATCAAGTATCACTGAACATCCTGTGCGAGTTTCAGGTCACATGATCAAGGTCACAGGTCATGTAAGGTCAATGAACTTTGGCCATGTTGGGGTTTTTTGTTGAATAACCATCATATCTCTGTAAGTTTATTGGTCTAGTTCATAAAAAGTGGACATAAGAGTAACCATGTATCACTGAACATCTTGTGCAAGTTAGAGTAGTATTCAAAGTCAGCACTGCTGCTATATTGAACCGCGTGGTGCAGGTGAGACGGCCAGAGGCATTCCACTTGTTTCTGCATAAGCTAGGGAAAATCAAGATTTACTTTTTCTTGAAATTCATTGAAAAAACTTCAGATTTAGAAGCGATTTATTTCTTAATGGAGCTCTGCATGCATGGTTATCACTTCAGCTTAGAAAATTTATCATCCTAATGTGTTAATAAATTTAAAGCGGAACTACATGTACACAGTATAAATTGCAAATAATAACAACCAGTTACTTTTCTGTGTGTGAATAGTTTGAGTTAATATTAAAGCCAATATGAATATAGATAATGCAAATTACATGTAGAATAAAAGTATTTTTCTGCTGGAGAAAAATAAAACAAGTCATCAAAATGATAAAGAAATTTTCCTTTCAGTTGTTGTTTTACCATTAAACGTTTGTAAACAATTTGGTGTTTATCTAATTCATTGTAACAAAATCGGTAAATTCAAGAAAGATACCTAAATGTTTTAATTGCATTCATAGTAATATTCAATCTGCTCATCTAGGTTCGTACTGTGATCAAGTGGCACTGACCGCTCCTGTTGACCTCTGCACAGCCGGCTTCTACTGTGTCCAAGGCTCGGACAACCAGGAGCAGTTCGTCTGTCCCGTCGGACGCTACTGTCCCGAGGGCACTTCAGTCCCTTACAAGTGTCCTGCGGGGACATTCTCCAACGACACTAGGCTTGTGGAGGAAGCAGAATGTCGTAATTGCACCGCAGGGTATTACTGCCAGCAGACGGGACTGTCGGAAGAAGAAGATCTTTGTACCGCAGGATACTACTGTCCAGAAGGTAGTTGAGTTTCTTGATGTCCGACTTTTTTTCATTGTGGTCATCGTCATCGTGTCCTTCATGATTATCGTTATCATCATCATCATCCATAGGCGGCGAAATTTGAGGAGGGGGGACGGTCCCCCCCTAAATTTTTTGTTGATGTTTTTTTTTTTTTTTTTTTTCCTTTTTATTCTTTTTTTTTGCTTGTCAATTTATTTTCCTACATCCCCCCTAAAATTTTTGGGTTGAGAACCTTTATTTTTTTTGCTTGTCAAAAAATTTTTGGTTGTCCCCTCCTAAAATTTTTTGCTTCCGCCGCCAATGTCATCATCCCCATCATCATCAATATCATTACCGTCAATTTTGTCATCATTGTCATCATAATTGATATCATCATCATCATCAACATAATTTGTTTAGTATCTTCGTCATCATCATCATCACTGAAATCAACATCATTATCATCATAATCATCCTCATAACTATCATCATCATCATTTATATGTCATCATCATCAACATTCTTTATTTTAGTAGTTATTTTCTCTCACGAAGGGTTTCTGACTCTCTAACCTCACTCTACTTCCACTTTGATCTAGTCAATTATGCTGATGAAATGACAAGGAGTGGAGACGTATGAACTTTGATTATTTCACTACTTTGTCAGACTCATCACACCACAACACTCTCATTAGATGCTGTCCTTTGCACCATACAGGTTCGTCTATCCCAGCCCCTATCGAGTGCCCCATTGGTCTTCACTGTCCTCTTGGATCACCGGAACCCAAGGCCTGCGCTGCAGGGACCTACACCAACCGAACCACGCAGCCATCATGCCTAACCTGCCCACAAGGGTAAGTCAGGGTTTCAATAAAATATGTGTGACCAACCAACCCTAAAGCCAACAATAAGTTGCCAGGAAAAGGTTCTTTTTAAATAACCAAAATGATAATTTGGTACTTTACAAGGTTTCAATGAAAAAAATGAGACTAACCACCCCCAAAAACAACAGTAATTGCCCAAAACTGCTTTTTGGGATTTTTATTTAATTTTAAAAAGAACTTTGTAAACATTTGTACTAAGTCTTGCTCTACATTTAAGAATATTGGGATTATGTTTTCAATTAATTTTATTTTTTTCTTCAACTTCAACTTGAATTTGAACTTGATTTTTATATGTGATATCCAAAAACAATCACTTCACAAATATGGTACATGTAATTGTAATACATTATTATGACATAGGATAAAATGAACTAGAAAATAGCATGAATGCTACATGTATTTCTAGTCTGGTGCCTTCATAATACTTCTGTACATGCAACATGTATGAATAATTATTTCATATTATTTGTACTTCTTTATAGATTGTACTGCTTGCCTGAGAATGAGACGATCGGAAACCCACATCTGGAAGCCGGTTATGCAGACTGCCCGGCTGGCTTCTACTGTCCGGCTGGAACCGGTCTCGACTGGATGGCCTGCCCAGCTGGTACCTACAGTGACCAGATCAACCTATACATGGTGAGAACAAGAAAGAAAGAGGGAGTGAGAGAGAGAGAGAGAGGGGGGAGTGATAGAAAGAAGTTGATATCAGAGGAGAGAGAGAGAGACAGAGGGAGACAAAATAGATGAGAGGGGTATTTTAAATGTGATGTTTGATTACAATTGCCTAGTTATAGAAGAGAAGGATAGAAGTGGTTGAAAAGACAGGGTAAAAAGATGTTTGAGTATGGGTGATGAATACAATACTACCTTGTGAACATTTATGTGGGGAATAAGATAAGATGGAGAGAGAAATGGGAGAGAAAGAAAAAGAAATAGATGAATAATTATCAATTTTTGTTAGATGGGGGGTAGGAGGTGGAGAGGTTACTAGTTGGCCGGCTTTTCCCACAACTAGATTGTCTTGTACAGTGCATGTAGATGATTCAGGAATCCTAAAGGTCAAATAACCTTCATTTTCATAAAGTAACGGCCTTTAAAGTTAGAATTCTTAAATCAAAATGCATCAGTACTTCTCTTCTATACCTTACACCTGATTGTCTTTCCCTCATAACTTTCTAGATCGGGCAGTGCACAGATTGCCCCGCTGGCTACTACTGCCCTGACCAACACGCCACAAACTACACAGACCTATGCCACGAGGGTTACTGGTGCAGCTCTGGGGTGGACAGGGGCAATCCCCACACCCCCGGGACCAACGAGACCTATAACGACACCTGTCCCCTCCTGGGAGGTTATACCGGTGTCGGAGGGGTGTGTCCCAGGGGGCACAGGTGTCCGGTAGGGGTGGGCGCGCCCATCGGGTGTGACACGGGGACGTACCAGGATAACGAGGGGGAAGGTGACTGCAAGGATTGTCCGGAAGGTGAGCAATAGAGCCCATTCTTACAAAGACTTGCGATTGATGCGATCAATCCTAATTATGAGAAGCCACCAAACCCAAATTCGAGAATGCATGTGCATCTATTAATCAAAAATGTATTCTACTGTAGATATCATGATTAATATACTTATGCATGCATCGATTCAGTGTTCTCCTCTCTGCTTCCATCTGGACGCTTGTGCAACTTCTCTGTACAGATGATTATGGCATTGATGGATTTCCATGATAGGGGTGTATTTGATAATCACAATTCGTCGCACGCACCACGAACTGTCCTCTCTGCGCACTTCTAAGCGAAAGTTACTTTTGCAGAAAACGCATTTAAAGAAAAGTTTTTTTTTTAACCAGCAATAAGTGAAGCTACTAGGAAAGCAATTTATTTACCAGTGTCTTCGTTAAAAAGTTCAGGTTCCAAAGTTTCATCCCGTATCTTTATATTTTCTTGTAGTTTATTATTTACGCCACAGTGGGCAACGTAACAGAGAGGACGGTTCGTGGAATAGATACAGTGCGCTTAACTTTTGCATTGAAGTGCGCAGAGAGGACGGTTCGTGGTGCGTGCGACGAATTGTTTATCAAATGGGGCCATGTACATACAAATTCATTTGTTGCTGAATGAATTGAAATCTGCTTATAATGAAATGAAATGATATACAATCGCACAAGATATATACAAGGACGTCAGGAGAAGAGGAGCAAATCTTGAGATATTGGTTCTACACACTCTGCTGCACTCAACCCAGGTGAGGTAAATGGTTATTAGCAGACTGGTTATTATTGGTAGACTTGCTTAGCCGGGGTAATATAGGAGTACCTCGAGCACCGAGCAAGGTGGATACGTGTGCTATACAAATCCTGTATAA
This sequence comes from Lytechinus variegatus, assembly GCF_018143015.1. NCBI lineage: Eukaryota > Metazoa > Echinodermata > Echinoidea > Temnopleuroida > Toxopneustidae > Lytechinus > Lytechinus variegatus. The sequence goes on along the minus strand of NC_054747.1, from coordinate 11,089,215 downwards.
TTATTTTTATTATTCTACTTAAGATATATATCATTCTGCCAGGTTTTAGTTATCAAGACTGAAATCACTCATTCGATTCATTTCTTCACATTTTCCCCCAGGTTTCTTCTGCCCTGCCAATTCCACCGACTATGACTCCAACATCTGTCCCGCCGGCTACTACTGCCCAGCTGGCACGGAGCACGGTCAGCAGTTCCCCTGCTGGCCCGGAACATTCAACAACGCCACTGGTCAGACATCCAACTCCTCCTGCTTGTCTTGTCTTGGTGGCATGTATTGCATGGGATACCATAATGAATGGCCAACTAGCAACTGCAGGTGCGTGAAGCTTAAGCTTATCATTACAGAAACCAAATTGGCAACACAATGAAAACAACAATTACTGATTAAAACTGCAAATTGGCATCTCCCTGTTAAAAAAATTGCTCTTATCGTGCATTTATTATTATCATCATTGTTTGTTTGGCATCGCCTGTGCCTGTGAGGAGAAAAGTGAACTGAATCATAATGACCCGCAGGTCTCTCCTTTTGGTAGAACTCTGATTGTTGAAAATGTTTAGAAAAGTCACAATTATTGTTGCCAATTTAAGGAACAAAGAAAACTAGTCATAATGATCCCACAAAGGGCATAGACAGTACTTCTTTTTAACAAATCAATGTCCCTTTACATGCTAGAATCACAAATTAGATGATGGAAATGGAACTAAAGCAGTTTCATTCTGACTTTGTTTATTAGCAGTTTGTTTTTTACCTGATTACTTAAAATGATGAATGATTGTGAGATATGATGTTTGCTTCTTTAAGATTGTATAGGTTATTTTAATTACTACTGGGAGATGTTTCATCAATACCTTCTGTCTGACAAGTGGTCAGATCCGACAACGATCCTTGATTTTGATTGGCTAAGAAGCAGTGTTACTATGGTAACATTTAGATAAAACATTCTTCAAGTTCTTCATGAAATGCTATGTTGGTGTTATGTTCATAGGTGCAAAATCAGATTTTTGTCTCACCTGCGAAGCAAAGTGAGACTATAGGCGCCGCTTTTCCGACGGCAGCGGCGGCGTCAACATCAAATCTTAACCTGAGGTTAAGTTTTTGAAATGACGTCATAACTTAGAAAGTATATGGACCTAGTTAATAAAACTTGGCCATAAGGTTAATCAAGTATTATTGAACATCCTATTAGAGTTTCATGTCACATGACCAAGGTCAAAGGTCATTTAGGGTCAATGAACTTAGACCATGTTGGAGGAATCAACATCGAAATCTTAACCTGAGGTTAAGTTTTTGAAATGTCATCATAACTTAGAAAATATATGGACCTAGTTCATGAAACTTGGACATAGGGTTAATCAAGTATCACTGAACATCCTGCATGAGTTTCACATCACATGACCGAGGTCATTTAGGGTCAATGAACTTTGGCCGAATAGGGGATATCTGTTGAATTCCCATCATAACTTTGAAAGTTTATGGATCTTATTCATGAAACTTGGACATAATAGTAATCAAGCATCACTGAAAATTTTGTGCAAGTTTCAGGTCTCATGATTAAGGTCAAAGGTCATTTAGGGTCAATGAACTTTGGCCGAATCGGGGGTATCTGTTGAATTACCATCATAACTTTGAAAGTTTATTGGTCTAGTTCATTAAACTTGGACATTAGAGTAATCAAGTATCACTGAACATCCTGTGCGCGTTTCAGGTCACATGACCAAGGTCAAAGGTCAATGAACTTTGGCCGAATTGGGTGTATCTGTTAATTTACCATCATAACTTTGAAAGTTTATGGATCTGATTCATGAAACTTGTACATAAGAGTAATCAAGTATCACTGAACATCCTGTTCGAGTTTCAGGTCACATGATCAAGGTCAAAGGTCATGTAAGGTCAATGAACTTTGGCCGTGTTGGGGTTTTTGTTGAATAACCATCATATCTATGTAAGTTTATTGGTCTAGTTCATAAAAAGTGGACATAAGAGTAACCATGTATCACTGAACATCTTGTGCGAGTTAGAGTAGTATTCAAAGTGAGCACTGCTGCTATATTGAACCGGGTGATGCAGGTGAGACGGCCAGAGGCATTCCACTTGTTAATCATTTTACATCTGTTTATTGCTAAAATTGAAACCCATATACAACATAAAGCACAAATATATGTATAAAAGCTCATAAAAAAAGGACTAAAAATTGCTGTTATATCATTACCATAGCATGTGCTGACCAGTAGATTTTTCATATATTCACTCCCTCTCTTTTCCGCAGTGATGGGTGGTACTGTACATCCGGAGCATCCAGCCCAATGCCAAGTGACCTGTCCATTGGTGGTCAGTGCCAAGCCGGTCAGTACTGTCCGGCTGGGTCAGAGTTGCCTATTGATTGTGATCCAGGAATGTACTGCCATAGAGCCGGGCTTGCCTTGCCTCAACTGGAATGCCATCCAGGTACGAGGGTTATGTTATGTACATGTAATTGGGATGATGATGTTGGTGGTGGTGATGGTGATGATGATGATGATGATGATGACAATGACGATGATGATGACGATGATGATGATGATGATAATAGTGGTGTTGATGGTGATGAACATGATTGTGGTGTTGATGGTGATGAAGAAGATTTTAACCATGGCAGTGGTGGCGATCGTAGTACAACTATTCTGATGATGATAAATTTAGATGATGATGCTACTGATTATGGTGGTCATGATGGTGTGAGGTGATAGTAGTCAAGCAGTGTTGATGGTGATGACAATAGCACACACATGAAAACACTTCTAAACTTAATAAAAGAAGACGAGGAACTGCAGTATTTTTCTGAGCATTTCAATGATCAAGAACCTCAACAATTTACCGCTTCCGTCCTGTTTCTACCTGACGTCGAATTAGCAGATTCCTCCAGACACGACCTCAAGCTACTTGTCTTAAAATTCTTGCATAAGATTCACCTCTCTCGGTCTACCTTACTCTCACGTCAAAATATGTAAAGCTACCATTAATGCAGTATTAAACTGCGGATCTCCGATACAGCGGAGGAAGGATACAGAAGAAGAAAGTGATGAATAGTGCCTGAATAATAATAATAGTCTGCATTTATATAGCACTTAATACATCAGAACGACGTCTCTAAGCGCTTTACAGACATATTATTACCCCGGTCATCGGATCCTTGCATGCCCGCATACAATGTATGCACCTTCTCCACTCCCTGGGGAGCATTCCAACAAGAGTTCCAAGACTCAATTGCTAGGCATACTACATATAGGCTTTCACATCCTACCGGGTACCCATTTAACACCTGGGTGGAGAGTGGCAAAGTGTGGATTAACGCCTTGCCAAAGGACGCTAGGCCATGGTGGGATTCGAACACACGACCCTCTGATTACAAGGCGAGAGTCAGAACCGCTACACCACGACGCTTCCACAATAATGTTGGTGATGAAGGTAGTGTTGTGATGATAGTGATGATGGTTATATAATGACATTGAATGTAGATTTCCAAAACTACTATAAAAGAACTATACATGTATATGTGGGTTTCTGTGATAAAAAGCTACTGCTGATGATGATGGTGTTGATGGTGATGAAGATAATTTCAACCATGGCAGAGGTGATTATTGTAGTGTGATGATTGTGTTGATGATAGAAGATGTCAAGGCTGATGATGGTGATAAATTTTGATGGTGATGATGATAATGATGTCAAGTTGCGGAAAAACAGGAAAGGATCTTGGAAAGGGTGATACCTAGTGTCATCGCAAGGTTCTGCGAGACAACATCTAGGGTATCACAATGTGATGATGATGATGTTATGACGAAGATGGATAGAACAACAATGATGTTAATACTTAATTCTATTTATGACCATAATAATTTTATTCATATTCCATTCCAACCTCCCAGGTTATTACTGCATCAACGGAGCATCCCGCGGTGACCCGACTGATAACATCACAGGCAATATATGCCCTATGGGGCACTTCTGTCCACAAGGCAGTTACTCTCCCACAGCATGTGATATGGGCTATTACTTGGATGCTGAGGGCCAGTCTCAACTTTCAAACTGCAAGAACTGCACACCAGGTAATTCAAAATTTGAAATTCAGAATTCCAAATTGAAATTCAAATTTCCAAATTTGAAAGTCAAAGTTCCCAATTTGAAATTCAAATATCCAAATTTGAAAAATCAAAATTCAAAAGTTGACATTCCAAATTTGAAATTCCAAATTTTAGATTAAAAAATCCAAATTTGAAATTCAAAACTCCAAATTTGAAATTCCATATTTAAAATTCAAATTGCAAACTTAAAACTACCATACCACAGCACTCCATGATAAAAGAATTATAAACTCTTTTATATGTTTATGGTAAATGTTTTAATTGATACAAATTTCTCATTTTGATCAGGTATGTTCTGTGGCGAGCAAGGCCTACCCTCACCCAGCGGTGAGTGCGAACAAGGATACTATTGCCCGGAAGGTCAGTCAACGGCAAACGCCTCTGCCTTCGCTTGTCCCGAAGGCTACTTCTGCGAGACCGGCAGCCCCGCACCCGAGCCTTGTCCCTCGGGCACCTACCAAGACACCCCAGCCCAGTGGACCTGTAAGACTTGCCCGGAGGGATTCTACTGCAACGCAACGATCGGCCCAGTGGTATGGACCGGGTCCTATGTTTGCCCCAGTGGGTACTACTGTCCTGCAGGCACCGAGTATGCGGAGCAGTATCCCTGCCCCTATGGAACCTTCAATAATATCACTGGTAAGTGAATTTGATCATGGCTATCAGTCAGCCAAAGCGGTCAGGAAATTTGATTAATGAATTATTCTAGGCTTTTAATATTCAATGTAGTTATTTTCCTCAATTTTTGTATATGCATAATGGTATCATTTAGAAATCTTTGTCCTGTCTCCTTGTTTGAAATGTATTATGTTTTAGAATTTATGTAAGCATGCCAATTCAGCATTTTGGCTGCCATATGTATGCGATCTTCACTGACAAATTTTCTTCTGACCAATCAGACAGTAGTATTTTTACTAGCTGATAAGAAACACTGTCCAGTGTTATTTGCATTGTAAGGCTGTGCCAAAGGTCAATTTGGCTTTACATTAACCTTGATGGAAAGCTACGGTGGTGTTTTATGCTTATTTCCATACAGGAATAACCTCGGAGGGCGATTGTACGGACTGCATCGGAGGCTACGCCTGCAACCAGATCGGCCTATCCTATCCACCGGTCCTGTGCGCTGCAGGTTACTACTGCAGGAAGGGTTCCAACACCACCACACCAACATACGGTATGTTACTGATCTCAAATTGGCAACCTTAGAAGAACTGATCCACGTTTATGTTGAATAATGATATTAATAATAATAGCCAATTTTTATAAAGCGCTTTTCCCAGAATGGCCCAAAGCGCGTTACAGCATATTATTACCCCGGTCATTGGATTCATTTCAATCAAGCACGAAAAGTGCACAATTTCCACTCCCTGGGGAGCATTCCTTGCATTCATCGCAGCCAGGAAATTTCATCAAAATAGGGCAAGGAATTACATGTAATAAGTTATGACTCTATAGATTTATATGATTTCATTGAAGATCACTTGTCACTCTTCAATCTTTACTATGATATTCCATACTGTACATGTATGTCTTATCAGTTATTGCATACAATGAGGTCTCTACACTCATGAGCATGTGGGTATTTTTTATTCCTAGCATATTTCAAAAGGTAGGAAATATTGTTGCTTATGCCTGCCCCACGTTGAGGAATAGCCTTCTTGATGGCATAAATATCTGTATCTTGTATCTCTCTTGACTTTTTCAAAAAATCCTCTTTATTTCTCAATTGTTCAATCAACCTTGAGCGCTCTACAAATAGGATTTGCCCATTTCAACATCATTCTTATTACTTTGGATACAGATGGGTTTAACAACGAGTGTCCGGCCGGATCTTACTGCCCGGAGGGAACGGACAGTCCTATCCACTGCCCGGAAGGGTACTACAGTCCCAACATGAAGCTGCAGTCTGAATCAGAATGCTTGAACTGTACAGAGGGGTACTACTGTAATGAGACAGGTGAGGGAAGAGATGATGATGATGATGAAGAAGGAGTAAGGGAGGGGAGGAGAGATGGAGTTTCCTAGGAGAAGAAGATGGAAAATGGGCAGGAGAAGGAGAATAAAAGAGAGGGAGATTTATCGTTAACACGTCAAAGTACAGTCAGAATTAGAGTGTATGCAGCGCAGAGGGGTGATACTGGTTAGGTTATAAGGGTGACAGGATTATGACGAAGGGGAAGCAAAGGGAGGGGAGAAGGACGGGAGGAGATTCATCAAGTTGCAGTCAGAATTAGAGTACTTAGATGTTAAAAGGGGTAATATATTAATAAGCCAGTTAAAGGTAAATGCCAGTTTTGGTAATGATATTAAAATGAGTTCGTACAGAATCCAATGAAATAACCACCAAAGTGTCTGTTTGTATAAATAAAATATATGTGTATATACACTGTTTCACGTGCGCTTATCTGTGTTGGTGATCTTCGGTGTGAACATTTTTCAGCGTAGATTTCAAGATTTCACAAAGTTCAGTTTATGTAACTGTACCAGATTTAGATCCTCGATGATATACTGACAATTAAGCCTTGTTTTACAGACTTTCTCATGAAATCAGTGTTTGCTGCAACTACTGGCATTTCTCTTTAAAGGGGAGAAAGGGAGGGTATGATTAGCAGTTGAAGGAGGAGGAAAAGGAGATTTCTGTCTTGTATTGTATCAATATGAAGACACATTGGGTTCTGACCAAGCTGCAATTACCATGATGACAATAAAATGAGATTATGTTCCTTCTTTGTGGATTCTCTGTCTAGGTATCACCGAAGTCAGCGGCCCTTGCTCACCACGCTACTACTGCGAGGAGGGGTCAACCACGCCACACAGTCTCATCTGCCCCGAAGGTCACTACTGTGGCCTTGCGACCTTTGACCCTACACCTTGCCCCAACGGGACGTTCTTCAATGCCACCGGGATCGCAACGGAGGAAGAGTGCTTCCATTGCACACCTGGATACTACTGCAATGGACTTGGTATGTCAACCAAACATCAGTTGATAAAAATGTTATAACATATGCCATATTTTGATGATACTATTCACACGCAGCTCATAAGATACAATTTCTTTGAAGAAAGAACATAAGTTCAGATACTTCTACATTTAAGAAGTGCATTGGAAAAAAATGAAAGTTCCATTTTACTTTTTTACAAAAAGTAACTGTTTCTGGAAAAGCAGTCACTTGGAATGATTAGATCTAGTCTGCTATGCAGACTCTGAATGGCTCGTGAAGTGGGATCTGCAGCTGGTTTGCGTAGCAAACCAGCATGAAAGGGCGAGCGAAGCGCGCTATTTCAGACATCTGCAGCCCCAGTAGACCTAGTCTGCTATGCAGACTCCTTGTATCAGCTGTGATACACACACTGCAGATGTGGGTCTACAGTTGTAGACTATATAAGATCATAGAAATCAATTAGATTTGTGATGTCCAATGAAGGATCATAAATATCCATTCATTTCTGACAAGTTTTGTCTATTCATTCATCCACCCCAAAGGTCTCGTGGAGCCTACAAATTACTGTGATCCAGGGTACTACTGCCCTCAAGGGTCATCATATGCCAAGGCCATCATCTGTCCCATTGGCAAGCATTGTCCTCTTGGAAGTGCGGAACCACAGGACTGCATCGCTGGAACTTACACTGATAGTGAAGGTCAAGCTGCATGCCAAGTTTGTCCTGAAGGTAAGGCAGTTTTGTATCAGTATTTAACCAATATTTATTTTGATGTTGTTTCTGGGGTTCGAATATTCTAATAAATTCCCCTCCCCAATATTTTCTATTCCTGACACTTATGTACTAAGTGAAAGAGAATGTAGTAAAATCACAAGGATATGCTCTTGTGAATTTCAGTCTTGCTATTGTTTTTTGTTTGTTTTGTTTTTAGGGTCATGGCTCTCAGTGTATTGACCTTTAGTAGAATCATACTTGAACATTGTTCAATTATTTTTGCCATCCTGTTCTAGGTTGCTACTGTTTCCTAGATTGAAGGTGATGGTAGAAGTACAATTACTATTGCCCCAACGTCACTGGTCATTACTTATTCCTATGTTTTAACTTTATGGAAGAAGCATTCTTTAACATTGTCCAATTATATTTCCCATCCTGTTCTAGGTTACTACTGTATCCCAGAGCTAGTAGTGGAAGGTGATGCAGGAACTACCAGTTGGTCCTGCCCTCAGGGCTACTATTGTCCCAACGGCACTGGTCATGACTGGCAACCATGTCCTGCAGGAAGCTTTGGCAAGACTGGAGGACTCACCAACATTCTGGAGTGCACTCCTTGCGATGCAGGTAAATGAAAACACCTAGGATGCATGGGAGTCTTACCTGAAACTGGCTATTTTTATATTAAGCTATTTATATTTTTGCATCTGATTTGCTAATCTAGAAAATTAGTCATTGAAAATCACTGGCAATACTGTTCTCATGAAACCCTCCCATCATCCATTGACTCTTACCGGGATCTCAAATCCTAGTCTTTGTTTTGTTGGCGCCGTTGCATAAAGATGTTTGTAAGTTAAGAGCGATTTTAAGAACGACTGGTGATCCTTTCTTGTGGTAAATGATGTTCACCATGATATATTCATTGGTGAATTATTTAGCGTGAGAGAAAGGTTCACCAGTCGTTCTTAAAGTCGCTCTGGACAGCTTTAATATGAAACACCCACCAGGTATGAATCTTTGGTAATCCAGAGAACAAGGTCACATTTCACAAAGACTTGTTACAAGTTTTATGAAATAGGCCCAAGAATTATGTTCTATGACAGGGCTTATTGTATCACCATGTTTGTTGAACCAATGCCCTGCTCAGGAATGCTCTTCACGATCTCTAAATCAGAAGAAAGATAACTCCTCTTGAAAGCGTGAACACCATAGATGTTATGACACAATATCCTGTTTCTTCTCCCTTTCCATGAGCTTTGGAAAAGTTTCTGTAAATGTGCTGTTTGATTATTGTCCTGTTCGTTTGACCATTTTTGTCCATAACAAATTTAGATTCTCAAGATATAAATGCCTTCTTTACACAATCAAGATAACTATTAGACCTTTGCTGACCAGTACTTTTCCTCTGTACCATTACTGTGTAATTTTCATTCAATCATCTCTTCATTGATGAAAATATATCTTCTGCTTGAATGAAACATATAATTTTGTTGTTTGTTGTTGTACCCATCAGGCTCATACTGCCAGGGGGTGAATTTGACCTCACCGACTGCCTTATGTGCTAGGGGATACTATTGTGTCTCTGGAGCCGACAGGCCCAATCCACTTTACCTCAATGACAGTCAGTGTCCCACGGATACTGTCCACCCAATCATCGGTCATATCTGTCCCGAGGGCCACTTCTGCATGGAAGGATCTGAATATCCTGAAGGTAAGTCCTTTGAGAGTCTTAGAATATTAGTGAATCGGTTCATAGTAATCATTTGCCATGCCTTTCCTTGGGGGCACTTCTGCACGGAAAAGTCTGATTATCTTAGGATTCTTGTGACTTTTTCATCTGATAATTAGTAATATCTGTCCTCAGTGTCACTTCTGTGTGGAAGGATTTGACCATCCTGAACATAAGTGTCTTTGAGAGTAAAGATTCTAGTGACTCTGTTCAACTTATCATTGGTCATACCTTTTCAGAGGGCCACTTCTGGAAGGGAGGATAACAATATCCAAGAGAAGGTATCTTGGAGAGTTTAAGATTATGTTTGCCAGTCTTTCAAAGTTTTAACTCTTGTCACTTTATTACTGATGTAGGTCTCTACTCTAGGTCATTCTTGTCGCAAGGGACCCTTTTCCAATGTGTATATGATTAATCTGTTGTGACCCAATAAATTAAATTAATTCAATTTTAATAAAAGCATGAAAAATTCAACATTGAATAAATGATATACATATTCAATAAGTGATTCAGATATAAATTAACATGCATGTCACATTTAAATCAATATAATCGATATAATTGAATATGAATTAAATCAATATAATTATATATCATGACAAGAATAAAGCAGATCTTCCGTCCAGAAGGAGACAAAAAATGAGTGGCAAGAAAAAGAGTGAAGGAATGATGAACTTACATTAAAAAAAAAGATGGTCAGCTTACCAAAGCCATAGGCAGGCTCTAACCAAACTGTCATTCGTGCTTCATTCGTCTTATAACTTATTCTTCTCTGTTTTCCCCCCAAATCTCAGGATGTCCTGCGGGAACGTACAACGACCTGCCGGGTGCATGGGAGTGCGAAGATTGTCCTGTAGGATACTACTGCTATGGCAACACAACAGATTACCAAGCCAATGAATGCCCATCAGGTAAGGGATAGAGCAGAGCTGCCAAGTAGTACGGTGTTTCTGTATATAGTACTGAAAAATGAGAAGAATACTGATGGTTTCATGCAAAATACAGAGTTCTAAAGTTTCAGTCCTCTGTGTTGTCCTGTGGTATTTCTTGGAATATACTGATTTCCCCATCAAAATACTGATTTTCAGCCTTAAAAGTACAGAAATGTTCTTGTTCAGGTTGGTACATGTACATGTAGATCTGAGATAGGATATGAGGGTTGTTTAACATTACCTTTTTGTTTAAATCAATGCATGACTTGGTAGTAGTGGTGAATCTTTACCTGATTATTGAGATAGCATGATTTCATAAACTCCTGTAAGCAAGCGACCAGAGCACCAAAGGCTACAGGTCTTCTCCGAGGGACCTGGTAATGAGAATGACTGCCTTGCCGAAGGGCGCTAGTGTATCAGGTGGGAATTGAACCCGGGTCACCGGAATCCGAAATCCCTGAACAATAAATGATTCACCATGACCTTTTTCTTTTCTGTTTTGCCTCTTCAAGAATAATACAGATGGTGAACATTCATATTACATATTAACAGTTTTGATCATGTTCACAAATGGCAATTAAATTTTTTCTCTTCTGCTTTGCCTCATCAAGGATACTACTGTGAGCTGAACACCCCCGATCCTTACGCCTATCCATGCCCACCGGGTACCTTTAACAACCTGACCATACAGCATAGCCAAGCGGCATGCGTTGACTGCTTGCCTGGATGGTATTGCGCTGGCTATGGTAACTCCCATCCTACCGATGAATGCGACGAGGGCTGGTACTGCAGCGGCGGAGCTAATGAGAGCCAGGTGAGTGATGTTAAAAGCTATTGAAATCCTTGTTTCTGATTGGCCGAGAGCAAATAAGTCGGTAAAAATCACTGACAAAACTGTTTGTGAAACGCTTCCCAGAATTTTGCAGAGCACCAAAACATGGACATGTAATATAGTTGCCTTATCACAGGCCCTAACAAGATAGAAAATGCAATCAAAAAAGTGTTCAAGATTCTACCCAGGGATGGTTCTGACTTTAGGGAGAGAGAAGTAAGCCTTTCATAAAAACCTAGTTGCGGAGATTCCAACAGTCACTGTCTATAACATCTTTTTCTTTACTTGTTCAGCCATCTACCAATGGAGGAGAATGTCAGCCAGGGTACTTCTGCCCCCGCGGCTCCGGAGCCCCTGAACCCTGCACAGCAGGCCAATACTGCGACCTGGCCGGCCTGGCCCACCCTACCAACTCCTGCGACCCTGGCTACTACTGTCCGTCGGGATCGTCCGACCCTCGCCAGGAGGACTGTACGGTTGGTCATTACTGTCCCGAGGGAAGCAGTCTTCCGACGCCCTGCTCTAACGGGACGTACAATCCATCGTTGAACCAGGACGAGTTTGCGGACTGCCTGCCTTGTCAAGGAGGGTTTTACTGTAATGAGACGGGCGCAAGTACGACCAGTGGAGAATGTGCTGCCCGTAAGTAACAACCTTTTGACTACTGAATTTTCTAATTCCATTGCCTCAGGTCTCCGTAACACAAAGGTTTGCGATGAATTGCAAATATGAAAGAACCGCACTGATTGGTCCATGGTCAGTATTTCAAACCTAATGCGCGTGTAACATTGATATTGATTGGTCAGTTCATTTAGCGATTGATCGCTAATCTTTGTGTTATGGAGCCCTGATCTGACTTCTTTCTGTGGTTTTGATTGACTAAGAAACACAGTTGGCTGACTGTTCTTATCACGATAATTGTCTGGTAAATTGCAACTTTCATGAAATAGTTTAAATAAGCAGTGAGTCTAGTAGTTCTTTCTTTGCTTTTGGCAAGTTGTCAATCAACATCATTGCTTACATGTATCTCCATCTTGTTCAAAAGATGAAAGAAGATGTAGATCTGCATAACTCAGATTATTTAAACCATCTGATGTTTACTATGGCTTCTTGATTACGCTTTAAAATTTTAAAACTTTAACCCTTTTTGTTCATGGCAGAATACTATTGTCCACCCGGTCAAGTTACTCCAACGCCAGGAGACTACCTGTGTCCGACCGGTCACTACTGTGTGGCTAATCTCGCAACACCGACCCGCTGTCAGGACGGAACATACCAGGATGAGATGGGCAAAGACTCTTGCCTCACTTGTGAAGAAGGTGAGTGGATACATGTACTTCAGGGCTTTAGAATGGAAATAATATCAACAAGTGCGCTAATAAGAAATATAGACCTCATAATAATTTTGGATCATGGTCTAGTTCTTGTGTACCGCCAGAATGGAACTTTTACATATAAGAACAAAATTGCAAAAGACTCTTGCCTCACTTGTGAAGGAGGTTATTTGATACTACAGGGAGTTGAAACAAAAATTAATGCATTAAAGTGAGGGCATTAGTTAGAAATATAACCTAATATCATTTGAACAGTGTATAGTTCTTTTTCACTACCAGGATTGCACCTCTCAGGATACATGTAACTACAACTGTCATGCAAGAGACCTTTATTTCTTAGTAACGCCTTTTTGCTTGGTGCATTGTGTTTTACCCAACTTACCACAAGGTATCTAATTTTCCAAATGATCATTCTTCTTTCATAGGCTACTTCTGCGACAACACGCTTTACGCTGTCAGTGACCTGTCCAACGCTTCCTGTCCAGCCGGCTACTACTGTCCAGCTGGAACCAAGAGGGCTAACCAGTTCCCTTGCCCATCAGGGACCTACAACAACCTGACCAACGCTGTCAATGATTCTTGGTGTACTGAGTGTCTTGCAGGGTTCTTCTGCCAGACGCCTGGTCTGAGTGCCCCTGAGGATGAGTGCTACGCGGGGTAAGTGGTCTCGATTCAATCTCATGGAAGATGCTTTATATTGATAATAAGAATGTTTATGAATACTATGAAGCACTGAAAAGAAGAAGCACCATAGCGTGCACACACCATATGAATAATACTCAATATTTCTTTTTTTTTTTTATTTTTAGATTCTTATTCTATTAGTCTTCTAGCATATGTTTGCTTCGTCTGCATTTTGCTATTTTTACTTTTAAGTGCATCTTTTGTAAATAGTACTATGGTTATTTACTCCAATTTGTTTCGTACACACGCAAAAGAAAAAGTGTAACTCTGTGTGGGTCTGACCTTTTGGCCTTTAGGAGTAGACTTTTTGGCCTCAAAAGACTGTGATGTAGCTCTATCCAGCTGTTGATGTTTACGAAAGACAGTGAGCATGGCACTTTGACCTCACTTCCTTTTTTTCTTTCTTCCTCCAGCTACTACTGCTTGGCCGGTGAGGACAACCCTACTCCCAATCCATGTCCGGAGGGTAACTACTGTCCCTCTGGTAGCTACAAGCCGACACCCTGTCCAGCCGGAACGATCTCTAGCGGTACGACCAATGAGAACGTAACGGACTGTGCACCATGTGACCCGGGAAGGTACTGCACTGCAAACAGCTCTAGCAATGGTGAGTCCAATTTCTTCTAGTTATGTTACTGTTATAAGCTATTGAAATGCTTGTGTCTGATGGTAAATTTATCAGTGAAATCCAATGAAAATATTTTTCATGAAATCCAGTTCGCCAAGTAGCACTTCATCAGGTTAGCAGAATTACAATGGCAAATAGTGTCTTTGACAACATTTGTGGTCCCTTAAAGTCGCTAGACAACATATATGTATGCAAGCTCTATTCTATGCAGGCCAACCTGCATACTGTAACTGGCAATTCTAATGCGAAAATGATAGTCTAATATCATTTGAATTATTGAATCTTTTACCAAAACTTGAGACAAGCAGAAAATACTTGTATAGTGAAACCTGTCTTCAGTAATCATCCAAAATGTGGCTTTTATAGACAGGTGGCTGCTATAGACAGGTTCTTACACACAATCTGACTCCATGGGAATCTGTTTTAGTTGACACTATAGACAGGTTCTTATACACACAATCTGACTTTATGGGAATTAGTTTAAGTGGTCACTATAGCGTGCAGTTTCTAAAGAGAGATGGCTGCTAAAGATGTTATTGATACAAAGGTTGGTTGCACCTCCTCATCAGAAGGGTTCAAACCTCCCATATTTTTTTAGGATGATAAAACAAATTCTTGTATTCTTCTTCCTTTTGCTGTATCAGGTGTAACACTGCCCTGTGATGCTGGCTATATCTGCACCGGTGGCTCGGACACACCAACTCCTGGGGACATTGCCATTGGGTACACCTGTCCTCAAGGCCATTACTGCGAGGCGGGCGCAACGAAAGAAAGGCGATGCGATCAGGGAACCTACGCTCCGTCCGTCAACCACGGAGAATGCCTCCTCTGCCCAGAAGGTGAGACTTGGAAAAAAAACAGGTTTTAAAAGTGGAATAGTTGTGGACTAGGGGATGTGTCATCAACAAGTATAACAGCCGAATGACAGAATTAAAACTCTGAGTAAAGCCATGTTGTTGGAGTTCATATTTTCATATTTTTTTAGATTGTCTTTATATCTAATCATTTTCACAATACAAGTCTGCTTGATTAAATTTGGAAATAATGATAAACTCCACACGATTTTTGTGCAAAATAAAATTTTCATCTGGGAAAAAAAAAATCATGCTTGCAAGACTGATGACATCACAACGATTTGGAAACAATTTGGCCTCTTCAAGCAGGAACGTTTATGATAATAGTAGTAGTAGTAATAATGATGATAAAAGTGTTGTTATAGAGAGCACCCAACATCCAATGATGGTCATGGGTGTAGTAGCAAAACAAAAGTTTTTCTGTATCTAAAGATACAGTGGAAAGATAACGGTGGATGCGCCGTGGTGTAGCAGTTCTGACTCTCGCCTTGTAATCAGAGGGTCGTGTGTTCGAATCCCACCATGGCCTAGCGCCCTTTGGCAAGGCGTCAATCCACACTTTGCCACTCTCACCCAGGTGCTATTTGGGTACCGGTAGGAAACAACCGTCATTGTGGTAGGTTTAGCAAGTTTGCGCCTAACAGGCTGCTTGGAATGCTATGAATCCAGTGACCGGGTAATAATAATTGTGAAGCGCCTTGAACAGTCGTAGATTGATAAAGCGCTATATAAATGCCAATTATTATTATTATCTGTATCTATAGATTCAAACATAAACAAATGCCCTACATTTTGGGGGCTATATCTGTATGATTTCCCAGCAAACATTTGTCGGCACGGAACTGCAGGTGATTACTTGTACATGCTTTAATTACCCCTTGCTTTCCTTGCCAAATGTTGTCTGAAGTTCATGGTTTTGTTCTGGTAAATCCAACAGGAACAAGCTGTCCAGAGACTGGCATGAACTTCACCTTACCATGTCCTGAAGGGTATTACTGTCTACCAGAGACCAGAGATAATGGAATACCATGCCCATTAGGTACAACTTCATGATGATGAGGAGGATGATGATTATTGTGCTAGTAATGATGGTGGTGATGATGATAATGATGATGAGGAGGAGGAGGAGGATGATGATTATGAGGAGGAGGATAATGATGATGATGAGGAAGAGGAGGAGGAGAAGGAGGATGATGATGATGATGATGGTGGTGGTGGTGATGATGGTGGTGGTGGTGGTGGTGGTGGTGGTGGTGGTGATGATGATGATGATGAGGAGGAGGAGGAGGAGGATGATATAGATTCTGAGGAGGAAGATTAGTATGATGACTCTGGAGATGATGATGATGGCAAAGATGGTGTTGATGATAATGCTATTAATGATGATTATGACGATAATGGTGTTGATATTGATGATGACGATGATCATGATAGTGGTGTTGATGGAAATAATGATGATGTTGACGGTCACAATAGTTGTGGGGATTATGATGATGATTGTGGTGATGTTGTTGATAATGATGATAATGTTGATGGTGATGATGATGATGATGATGATGTTGTTAATGATGATGATGATGTTATTGATGGTGATGATGATGATGATGTCGATGATGATGATGATGATGAGGATGATGACGTTGATGGTGATGACGATGATGTTGATGGTGATGATGATGGTGATGATGATGATGATGATGATGTTGATGGTGATGATGATGATGACAATGATATGATGATATTGGTGATGATCATCATATATACAATAATGACTCATATCTCTCTCACTCCCCCTCTCCAGGTACCTTCAGTAACATCACCGGTCTATCCAACGAGAGCCAGTGCCAGGCTTGCTTTGCCGGCATGCACTGCAACGAGACCGGTCTCGCCTGGCCCTCAGGGTTCTGTGAAGCCGGTTTCCTCTGTATCTCCGGAGCGATGGAGTCGGCTCCAGACGATGGCATCAATGGACCTTGCCCCACAGGAGCTTACTGTGAAGAAGGTAAGTTTCACTCCCTGTTTTTACTGACAACTGTTATAAGCTACTGAAATGCTCGCATCTGATTGGCTCAGAGCAAATTGAATCAGTCCGGCATGATATCACCATGTCCATTCCAGTAAAATGACAAGATCCTGATGAAACACCTGAGCAGGAATACAGTTGTATTTTTCATGAAAATGTGAGAAATACATACCTGGATTGAAGGTCTTCAAGTTTGGTTTGCGAGAAGGCATTGCTTTGTAATGGGAGTTTTGTGCAGTACTGGGCGAAGGTCTAGAGCAGGGGTTCTCAAACTTGTTCTTTGAAGGGCCAGATGAGACTCCAAGTAAACCTGAAAGGGCCAGGGTGAAGTGGATACTTAAAAAAAAATGTGCGCGAAGTGCAAAGATCCTTCCGGTCGGGGTCCTAGATGCTCTCTTGTGCAATCTTGCCCTTATTTTTGGAGCATTCAATCCAACAAATTTGTAACAGTTTCATATGTTTTGACTGTCATTACTTTTATTATGGTTAGGTCTAACATGGATACCCAATGTAATCATATTGTGACTTAAAAATTATTTTTAAAAACCCAGAAGGGTATCGCGGGCCGGATTGAGGAGCTCCAAGGGCCGTAGTTTGAGAACCTCTGGTCTAGAGGATATGGCCCATATTCTGAAGTTGGGTTTAACTTAAACTGTGGTTTAAGTATGGGAAGCCAGAAGTATCAAAATTTTGATCAAGTTGTATGTTTCTTACGTTTACTGTGCTCTTTCCTGATTCATCGATGGTGAAGACAATCATCTATTTATACTTCTTACACAATTATGAATGATTTGAGAGCCGAATGAGCTGAAAGTATGATACATGTATCTCTACTGTTAGTGATTATGTAACAATTGGCTGTCCATACTTAAATTACAACTTTAACCCTGAGTTAAACCCGTCTTCAGAATACGGGCCTAAGTCTCCAGACTTTGAAACAGATTATCATGGGATTGAATCCCAGCCATGTCAGGTTCCTTCAGCAAGATTTTGATCTACATTTTGCTGAACTCAACCCAGGTGAGGCAAATGGAAACCTGGCGGGAATTTATTCTTTGAAACCTGAAGTACTTTGGCTGAACTCAGTTTCATTCTGCTGTTATTTGTTGTAGAGAGCTCAGATACTGATGATAGAAAGGGCTAATAAGGTGCTTTATGAGCAAGTATGAACATTGATATTAATGTTATTATTATTTTTACTATCATGATTATTATTAGTAGTATTATTACTCTCATTCTTTAAAACAATATCCCTTACTCCACAGGTGTGACATCTGAGGCTCTCTGTCCGCCCGGTACTTTCAACCCAACCCGCGGCGGTCAAAACATCAGCGACTGCCTTCCATGTACCTCGGGCAAGTTCTGTGGAACCAGCGGCCTATCGTCCCCGACAGGCTGGTGCCGCGAAGGGTATTACTGCCCCAGCGACGCCGAGGTGTATGACAATCGCCCAAGCGAGTTTGAGTGCCCAGCTGGTCACTTTTGTTTGAATGATACAGCCACGCCCTATCCGTGTGAACCTGGTGAGTAACCAAATCGTCCATTCTTGATGGGGGGTCATTAATTAGCCTTTCCTCAGTTGGACTGGGTGTTTTTTAAAATCATTTTCCACTGTATCTAAAATTACCATACATGAAACTACATACAGTGAAATCAGAAGGACCCGCCCCCCCCTTCCCCCTCCCCCCTTAAAAAAAATGCAAAATTTGTATTTTAGTTTGGTAGCCTGTCCCTTTATATATGCCTCTGAATTCTTTCACTGTGTTCTTACTCACTACCTGTTCTGTCTTCAGAATATAAGTTATCCTGAACATTGAAATCCACATTCATTATGATGCTACGAAGGATTGGTTGACCTTTGATATCTGAACTTTGACATGCTCAGTTGGTTAAAAAAAATGTCTGCCTTTCAACCGAGAGGTCAGAAATTAAAGCCCCGGTTACATCAGACCTAAAGATGTTAATAGAAGGGAGTTGCTGCTACCCTGTTCAACAATTTAAGGGATAGAGCAACAGAGGAAATTTTCTGTCCCGAACAATAGAATAGTGATTTTCATTTTCATTTGTTATCCTCCACCCCCAGGTACCTACCAACCAAACACAAGATCTATCGACTGTCTGGTCTGCCCTGAGCGGTACTACTGTCTGCAGAATACCAGCCACCCTGAGCCATGCAGCCCCTACACCTACTGCCCCGAAGGCTCACCAGCACCCATCAACTGCCCCAACGGAACGTACACCATGGACAACGTGACCCACCTGGCTGCAGCCGATGAATGCCAGTATTGCCCTACAGGTGAGATAAATGACCTGTTCCCCTGTAACACAAAGCTTACACCTGGCTCATACCTTTGCGTTTAGGGCTTTCGTTCAGCTGCGGATTGCCTGAACACAGACAAACACAACACAACTCAATGAAGCAAGCTAATACAAGGTCAATACACGGATTGACGAAGATGCCTTGTGTTCTAGCTCGGAAGTTGAAACATTTTCAAACATCCGCAATTGAATACAACTGAATGCATCCAAACCTCATACGAACAAATGCGAGAAAGAGTGTGTAAGGACAAGCAACAACGAGCAAGGCATGCAGCTCACCCATAGGCCAAGCAGCAGTGCTGCTCATTTTTACATCAATATGCCTCGCTTTAGCTTGCTTTATCTCACTTTCCTATTTGCAACTTTGTACGAGCTCCGACGAACTTGTAGGCAAAATGTTAGTGCAACCAATTGTTTTGCTGTGTGGTTCATGTACATGTACATGTGATAGGCTGTATGTTGATGTTTCCAGCTAAAGCAGTGATACACAGCTTAAAACGCAAAGATGTGAACCAAGCTTTAGCGAAAAAAAATTGATTGATTAAATTGACTATGATGTATTTCCATATAGTATTTTTTATGTTGTTTTTTTTTGAGATGTCTGCTTCTATTACTCTGACTGGATGAGACAAATAGTTTGTGCTTGGGGGGTGGTGTTTCTATTATTAATTATTATTTTCTCTGTGTTTTAGGATCATACTGTCTTGGCGGACGCATCGCTGGGCCATGCTCTGCAGGATATCTGTGCTACAGTGGATCTGACACTCCCACACCCGATGGTAGCGACCCAACTGTTGGAGAAATCTGTCCCTTCGGTTTCTACTGCGAAGAAGGTAATGTTCATTCTTCGACAATATGTCATTTAAGGATGATACTAAAGATAAATGATATTGGCCTGTTCCTTTTTTCATATTACAATTTTTACCAAATTTATGATATCTTGAGTAATGCACATACATGTAGCAGAATTGAAGAGGTCCCCTTTCAAGGACAAAGATTCCCTTTGTGTGCGATTCCCTCCTGCTTTACTGTGACAAAGGATTTTCAACATTTCACAAAGTAAATACTTTGTCCAGGCCAAATTGCACAGAAGAATACTAATCCTATAATGAGATATTGTGGATTACACAGTCAGATAGTGAATTGGCAACTATATAAATAACAGGTACATGTATATTCTGCTCTTTCACAGGATACAATAATACCTGCTTACTTTTTTGTTAAAGTAGGGCAGCCTCGTCTCCACAATATCTTATCACAAATACACTCCCACTCACCCATCTCTTTAACATCCCCCAACACAGGTGCCGCAAATGTATCGGCCTGCGAGCCTGGCAAGGTCATAGCCTACGAGGGCGCCATGAGCGTCCTGGAATGCCAGCTGTGCCCTGCGGGATACATCTGCTCCGTGGACAACGTCCTGCCGCAACCGTGCACGCCGGGATACTACTGTGAGTTCGACGCAGACCGTACACCCTGTCCCAACACCACCTATTCTTCAGAATCTGGGGCAACTAACAGCAGTACCTGTCAACCGTGTCCTGCTGGCTTTTGGTGTAACGAACCAGGTGAGAAGATATGTCTACATAGAATTCTGTGCCCCGTCTTACCAAGAGTTGCAAGTGATCCAATCGCAACTATAAACGGCCAGCAACCTCAACATGTGAAATGCTTGTTTATTCAAAAAATTTCTTGATATGAATGTACATCCATAAATTAATTGATTTCTCGACAATTTGGTGTGTTCTCCTTCGTTTGAAAAAGACATGATACAAATTTCCTGTAGAAAAAATTATAACACTTGTAGACACATTCCAGACTTAGTTCTGAATTCAGACTTACATCAACATATTTTCCTTCACCTTTTTCATGTACATGTATGAAGTGGGTCATTTTAGCTTATTTCAGACCTCTTTTTTTCATCAAGGCTATTTGTTGCATCTCTCTTGAAAACAAACAAGAAAATATCCGAGGCAATAATGAATTCCTGCTAATGTAATGATGAGACGCCTTGGAATAGATTTTTTTATATAGATGGTGCTATTTTGGTGCTTATTATCATTATTGCTATCAAGAAGTACATGTATAATGACACTGAATGTATTTGCATACTGTATTAAAATGTGGATATAGCAAATAAAATTTGGAAACAACAAGATAAGAAGGCATGAAACAAAAAGTGAATTAAGGAAGACTATTCTCTTTTAAAAATGCTTTACAGCGAAGGAAACCTGGCCGAAGTGCCCAGACTTTTGATATAAAAACATCTTATGATGCACCAGTGTGTTGGCTCAGTTGGTAGAGCGTCTGTCTCACAACCGGCAGGTTGGGTTCAAACCCCGACTGCATCAGACCAAAAGACGTTAAAAGATGGGAGTTGCTGCTACCCTGTTTGGCGTTCAACAATTAAAGGGATAGAGCCTCATCGATCTGGCGCTGCACAGCAGCTGCCGGGCCCACGTTCAATTTGGCAAAGTAAATTTTGGAGTATTTCATTTTATGTCTATTTCGACAATAAAATATGGATTTACATTATTTCATTTTTTTTTCATTTATTTAGTTCACTTTTTGTTTTGCATTACAATGAACATACACATGACTAATATAATATATTCATCGCTTGTTCTCTTCAGCTTTGACAAACTACACCAAGGTGCCATGTCCTCTGGGGCACTACTGTCCTACAGCCACAGACGAACCCATGCCATGTCCACCAGGAACTTACAGGAGTCTCCTCGGCGCTGAAGGTAGGATTCTTAAACTGTTTCCAAGATATCAAAATTTTGTTTAAGGCACATCCCTATTGACATGACAAGATTTTGTATAGTCAAAGTTGGCCAGGTTCGACTGGACAGCGAAGCCTGTATGCAAAGACCATGCAATTTGATGAAGAAAAGAGAAAGAGTCCGAGTCTGAGAAAACAAAGCTGAGATAAGAAAGGCTTGGGCACCCTAGCAAGTTTGTGTGCTTGTCCATTCTTAGCTTGACTGTGTCAGTTCTGTTCAGTTCTGTGAAGGTATTATTTTCTGTTGTGGCGAGTGACAGAGTTGATGTCTAATACGTCTATTTTCCCTGTTACAGATGAGTTGGACTGTTTCATATGCCCACCAGGGTTCTACTGCCCCAACGACACGGCTAACATCTACGAGATTGAATGCGATGAAGGACAGTTCTGTCCCGAAGGTTCTTGGGCTCAGAGAGATTGCCAACCAGGTATAGTATTATCATTATCATCACACTTTTCCTATTCGGCTCAAGCACTTACAATGAATAAAATTGTGTGCAATTATGTAATCACATTCAAACTGCAAAGTACTAAATGGTGTGTTTTCCTTCAACAAAAAAAAATCCCATTGGACAAGGTGAGTTAAATGAGCAACTACCAGGATTAATTCCTTGAATACATTTGGCACTGGAAACGCCTATGTTGAGCCAGAGTCATTGTAATAGATAGATGGCGCTATATCAATATTTTATTTTATCATTATCATAAGGTGCCGTGGCCGATTGGTCTAAGGCCCCTGCTATACATAAAAAGTCTGGGGTTTGATCCCCGGCCTATGCCCGTGAGCAAAGCATTAAATCGACAATGCTCTTTTATCCAACATTCAAATAAATGGAAATGCTATAGGCATTATTGGTAACTTGGTGTGCACGTGTTTTTAAAAAAAATTATTAATTAATCCATTATACCGTACATCAGCAGAGCACATATATGTAGGTTGGCCAATGACTCTCTCACATTCATTTATTCAGTGATATAATGTTGCTAGAAAATGAAAAAACAACAGCAAAGATTCCTTTTATGTAACAATATATTTTATATCCTTGCTTTGCAGGTTATTACTGTAACCGCTCTATGACGCAAGAGAAGTGTCCAGCCGGGTACTACTGTCCAGTGCGGTCACCTTACCCCGTCCAGTGTCCAGCCGGTCACTACTGCGGCGAAGAATGTGGCTACCTGAATGATACCGGACCCTGCCCTGGTGAGTCTATGTTGCCAATCGCAATTAGTGACTATTAAGTTATAAGCTACTGAAATGATGCAGTTTGATTCTTTGAAACAAATTTGTGATAATGGAAAATTAAAAGTTACAGGATTTAGTTAGAAGCTACTGAAAAATGATGCAGTTTGATTGGTTGAGAACAGATTTGTCAAAGTTTGCAATTATAATACATTATATCATCTCGTTCACCCTGTTTCACAAAGCTTATTTTCAATGACAAAATACAAGTTTTGGTTGTAAGCTACTGAAATGATGCAATTTGATTGTTTGAGAGCCAGTCTGTAACAATAGTTGGTTTCAGACCACCTCGAAGTTCAGCAGTTCCAGGTATTTTCTGATTGGGAAATGTACCCGATCAGAAAATGCCAGGTAATATTAGCAATGTGAAAGCAAATTACACGTAATCTCCCCGAAAGAAAATACCCACTAAATAGTAGGTACTTGTCAAAATTACAAGAACTTTCGCGGGGATTTTTCCAAGGTCGCAGGTATTTTGGCAATGTGAAAGCAATTTACGGGAACTTTTAGCCTAGCATGTATTTGGGCGCGGGCGCATTTGGTGGCGGCTGAGCTAGTGATTTTGAATCTCGCGCCCCGCTTGCTTATTAGACCATACTGCGCATGCCTGTAACTTCAGGAACTTATCCCGAAGGGTATGTTTTGGGGCGATGTTTAGCCTAAAAAAGTGATCGGAATGTGATTTGAAACCACCTAATGACAAGTGACAGTTTTTTTTTTACAAAGTCACTGAAATGATGCATTTTCATTGGTATAGAACAAATTTGTTATCGATCAATTCTTGGCAACAATTATTGATAAAATGTTTCATGAAATGGGGCACTTATTTTAAATTAATAATTGTTCAATAATTACAGATAAAATTGTATTGATTGCTTTCAAAAGATCATGAAACTAAATGTAATCTACATGTAGAAACAAGTTCTGATCCATATTACTACTCTTTTATAAATAAATTGATGTTTGGATAGTCCAATTCACTGTGAGGTTTTAATTTACTCTTGCTTATTTTTTTTGGGGGGGGGGCTAAACTTTGATACAGAACAGTTTTTAGCTTGATTTCTAACATTTTTTTCTTCACTCTTGAAGTGTATACAACATTATGTAAGTATTCCCTATATGAAGAGGAAAAGGCTAAATAATCAAATATTTTATGCACCTTACCAATTTCATTAGTTTATCAATGTCATGCATTCAACTTTTCTACTCAGTCAAGCATTAGACTGAGTGTTCTTTGCACCATTTGAACTCATTTTTAAAAGAATTATGACCAATGTTTACTTATTTTTATGGATGGATATTATGGCCCGTATTCTGAACTGGGTTTAAATTAAACCCTGGTTTAAAGTTGTGGTTTAACTATGGAGAGCCAATTAGGGCACAAATCCCTAACAGTACACATCCAATTTATTAACTCATAATGACACCCAAATTGTTCAAAATAGTCTGGGAATGATAACTGAAGTATCATTCTTCAGTATGAAATCAATTACAGAAACAAAATAGTAAACACAAGAAATATACAACATTAATAGAATTTTTGAAATTTTTGCTCCCCATAACTTTAGCACAGAGTGAGAGCGTGGTCTAAGTTAAACCTGACTTCAGAAAACGGGCCAATATGTCTGTGCATGTTCACATGATTTTTTTTTCAGCCAAATACTGATTGAGAAATATATTTATGTAGTGAGTTGCATGTTTCCACATTGTAAATGACAGAACACATTGTAAATCACTGATAAATAAACCTTTGAGGAACCTAAAATGAAAAAAAAGTACCACTATTTGATCCATTTCCAAATCCTGATTGTTGGTCATCACTATTTTTATAATGTTACACTGGCCCTCACACTGATTTTGATTTCATGAAATTAATTTACTCAGTTTTTACATTCCGTCACTCACTGTATGTGTTGTTATTTCTGTTGTAAGGTCTATAATGGACAAGGACACTGTACCTTATTTGAAAAACCGTGTTTTAATATGCTTATTATTTTCATTGATATGTACACAGAAATGGGAAAGGTGTCGCCGAATTTCAAGTTCAGCACATTTTAAAGAATTGCCTGTACTCTCACTTTTAATTTTACAGAAATATTTTCAAATTATTTGTTGAACAAAACTGCATGGCTTTACTGTTCATTGTATTGTTATTCCTTGTACACAGTATGAAACAATGAGCAAAATGATATTTCTATTCATAATTATAAAATAAAAATACAAAATAGGATCAAATGGAATTATTGAAAATAGTCAAGTAACTGAGGTTTTCCTTCAAGTTAGCAATAAAATACATGAGTGTAATTATTGATGTTAATTGCTAATCCTCTATGATTTTAATGAATTAAGCAGAAAAAATGTATCATTTAAAATAGGCAATTGTTTATGCTATCAGCTGGATTGCCTGAATATGTACTTCCTAAGCCCATTTGTTAGGTGCACATCGAGCTTGGCTCACAAATGCTTCTAATCAAACGTTAATATTTTATTAAAAATACTATTCTTTAATTAACCCCATTCATCAGGTTCAATTACGCCCGTCATCTGTCCACTTGGTTATCGGGAGAAGGAAGGCTCCAGACGAAGCACCTTCGAAAACACCTGCGAGGTCTGCCCGGCCGGTTACTACGGCAACATGCCCGACCGTGCCAACTGCACCATCTGCGAGGCGGGCGTGGTCTGCCTGGAGGGCGCCACCACCGACTACCCGCTCGACAACACCACGATGCACGGCGTGAACTACACCAACTCCTTCCCCTGTCCCGTGGGGTACTACTGCCCCGAGGGTTCGTCGGCGGCCTCGCCGTGTCCAGTCGGGACGTTCCGGAGCGCGGAGTACGCCGTGGCGGCGTCGGATTGCCTGGTCTGTGGGGTGGATCACTTCAACCATTTGACTGGTCAGCAGGGTTGCTTCCATTGTGGTAGTCAGGCTACGACGGAAGGAGCCGTTGGGTCTTCGGAGTGTACTTGCAACGGGGCTAATCAGGAATTCCAGGTATACTTTCTTTACCTTAACCAGAGATTACAGTGTACAGATTCAGAATTATTGTTACGGGGCATTAAGAGAAACTTACATTGGATATTGCAAATCCGGCGTAAGTTCGAAAAACAAGAATTTTTGGCCATTGCAAGAAAGCCAGGTTGTAATTGAATGCAAATCCAAGTACAAATTTACATTTAACATCTTCACCTTGATTATAGGACTTACTGTTCATGTGATTTCAATTGTAGACAAGTTTCTTCAAACGCCCCATTAGACCACGATAATAGGATTCTTCACATTTTCATGTTTTGTTTTCCATTGTTATAAACAAAAATGCCTTACACTGAGTTACGATTTCATCATATAGTAGTAAATAAATAAATAAATTAGGCAGATTAAAAGACCCTGAAGTCGGAGGAATAGAGCCTCCCAATTAGACCTTTGTGACAGATGAATCTCCTAACAGTCAGCTGTTTCTAAACTTTGTAATAAACCCACCAAAAATGTCACTTTCCACCTCTTCAGTTCACTGATCGCCAGTGCATCTGTCAGCATGGATATTCCCTGAGGGCCGATGGGAACACGGAGACCTGCACCAAGACGGTCTATGAGCAATGCGATGAGGGTACCTACAGGAACCAGCAGGGACAGTGCTGGACGGAATCAGAGTGGGAAGATTACTGTATGAATGAGGTAAGGCTGGTGACTGCTCAGTAACGGTGAAAGTTATGGTGGTGGTGGTGGTGGTAATGATGGTGATATTGATGATGAGTGGGATTATGAGGATGATGATGATGATGAATATGATGACAATGATTGGGATGATGATGATGATGATGATGATGATGATGATGATGATGATGATGATGATGATGATGATGATGATGATGATGAAGATGATAGTGATGATGATGATGATAATGATGAAGATAATGATGATGATGTTGATGATGTTGATGATGATGATGATGATGTTGATGATGATGAAGATGATAGTGATGATGTTGATGATAATGATGATGGTGATGATGATATTGATGATGTTGATGATGATGGTGATGATGTTGATGATGATGAAGGTGATAGTGAGGATCATGAATATGATGATGATAATGATAGTGTATTGCACTAAGAGACATTCAATGATCAATGTTGTGAGGACATCTACCGTAACGAACTTTGATGATCCCCAATGACTGTCACTGTCAAATGCAAAATCCATGCAATTACGCTATATTATTTGACCGTCCTTCACGTTTAAAATTTTGTGGAGCTTAAAAAATCACTCCTTATTTTTTCGAGGAGCTCAATTGAGCTCCTCAAAATCACTCTCCTATTTAATGCAATACATACATTGTAAATTGTAATTTTTTCTTAAAATTGTAAATGCAATAGCTGTGTAGCTACATGTATAAATTAATCTGTTGTGAAACTAGGCCTGGGTCATTACGTTTACAAAATATTGCGCTTCTGCTTAAAAAAAATTGCTAGAATATCACATTTTACATCTTTTAAATCCATGAAATGGCCGTCTGTTTTCCATAATTCCTTGAAATTATTTGGATTTAGTCGAAAACTAACAGGAAAATGAAAAATAGGAGTGCCAGCGCGATCTTGCTCCTCAAAAATGAAGGTCTGATTTGATAATGTAATCAATAATCAATCCTTCTTCTCCAGCAATGTCAAACCCCTGAGGACTATATTGGTTTCATCAGGGGAAATGTCAAATGCAATATGCATCCAATCATGTTATATTATGTGATA
This sequence comes from Lytechinus variegatus, assembly GCF_018143015.1. NCBI lineage: Eukaryota > Metazoa > Echinodermata > Echinoidea > Temnopleuroida > Toxopneustidae > Lytechinus > Lytechinus variegatus. The sequence goes on along the minus strand of NC_054747.1, from coordinate 11,061,335 downwards.
TAACATTACAAATAGGAATTTTTACATGGAATATTATTTACTATCTGCACACTAATCAATCCTCCTGCAGCAATGTCAAACCCCTGAGGACTATATTGGTTTCGTCAGGGGAAACCCCAACGACTGTCAATGCCAAACTGAAGATCTAGAGGAAGTCTGTAACCGAGAATGCCAGGTCGCTCAGGAGAACCGCATCACTTTGGTCTGCTCCGACCCAGCCTACATCAGGATCACAGATGAGAACGGAAATGAGGTAAAACCGTCTTTCTCTCTTCTTAGGGTGTGTTTATGCTTCCATTGCGAGGACAGAATCAGCGATTTCAAACGTCGATTCAAAACGCCTATCGTAAACGTGGTTCTGGGAGTGCTGTTTATGCTTAACTTTTCAGAGCAAATCATGATCTCCAGCTGGCTTCGCATCGTAAAGCGAGGTCAAATTGGGCGCGCCTTTTTTCGAATTTTTTTTCTCGAATTGTTGTTATTACGTAGAGATAACATGGAGCAATACGACTGTATTTAGCCGCGGATTTTCACCGGAAACATGAACCAAATGATGTCATTTAAACACGTTTACGATCGTGGTTCTGTTTATTCTTCCCAAGAAAGCCTGATTCTGGTCAAACGACGTTTACAAACGCACCTTTTTGTGAGTTTACGATCGGCGTTTTGAAACAGCGTACTTAGTCTCATGGGCCCGTATTCTGAAATCTGGTTTCACTTAAGCCCGGGTTTAAAGTTGTGGTTCAAGTATTGATAGCCAATTGTTACATAAATCACCAACAGTAGAGATATCATATTTCAGCTCATTTGGCTCTCAAACCATTCATAATTGTCTAAGAAGTATAAATAGATGATTATCGTCACCATTGAAGAATCGGGAAAGAGCACAGTAAATATGAGAAATATACAACTTAATAAAAAATTTTGACTCCTTTAGCTTCCCATAATTTTAGCACAGAGTTAGACCATGGTCTAAGTTAAACCTGACTTCAAAATACGGGCCAAAAAGTTTTCAGTTCCAGGTGTCCATGATACAGAGCTTAGTGATCAATCATAGACCAAATTTTGTAATTGATTGCACTGACCACACAGTGCAACGAATTGTGAGATTACACATACGATCAGTCACTTACATATACGTGTTACGCCACCCAAGAGCGCATCTATTTTCTTTAATCTTCTTAAATGGGGAGTGAATTGTGTGCGGTCTCTCATTGACTGTGTGTTACAAATACATAGTTTTAAAATATTTTTGTTCATACAGATAAATGTATCTACTAATACTACAGAGAATAAATTGACCTATAATTGTATTTGTATGTTTTGAGAGGAAAAGTAATTGTGTTGCTTCTTGGTGACATGATTAATTGCGGTATAAATGTATTGAGTAGATAATAAGCATTTTATCAATCAAGTGGGTCTATATTACTAGACTACACTAGCAATATGGGTCAGGAAACTGGTCAGGTATGAGTAATAGAGGACTCGAGATGGCGCTATTGGTTCGTATATGCTTTAAATGCCTCCGTCTGTTTTTCTTGTATCAAAATTAGATTATGTAAATGCTGACTACTGAATTCTTCCTTTACCATAACCTTTGTACAGAGGTCACTGGTTTCAAGTAGGGAAAGAGATACTTGGACTGCAGATTTTTATTGTGTGTTTGAGTTAACAAGAGATTAATCAGATTATCGTGATATCGTTTCTTCCCAGACGACATTTGCAGCTGATTCCCTGTCTCGGATCATCAACTCCCGTAACTCTCTGACCACGGACCAGTGTACCGCTCTGGACGGTCACACGCAGAAGATCAACCTCATCGTCACTTTCGGTCAGTACAGAACAATGATTTTACCAGGGTTGCCACTCCAGTTCCGAAAACTGTTCTTCCAGCTTATGTATGTCCTTGAATGTATCAAAGACATGCATGTTCTTTGTGGCAGGGTTGTGGTTCTATGGATAAGTCCCCCAACTTTGCACTACAAGGTGCTGGGTTCAAATCCCTGCTGCATCACTGAATGAATGAGTCAATCTTTAATTTTGGTAGATTTCCCACCCCCCAAAGGTGCATGCCATTATTGCATGACTAGATTATAGTGCCTATGCCCCAGAACAGTTAGGTTGTGAAAAGTATGAACTAAAAATGTGTTTTATTGAATAGATTTCCATATTTTACACCAGGATTTGAATCAATTGGGTGCCTGATCAATCCAAGCTGTAGAGCTGTAATATTCAGGGGCGCATGAGAGTCAGATTTTTAACTGATTTCAGATTTTTTTTCAGCTTATTTTTGGCTTTCCCTTGTACAAAAGTATGGGATCTCTTTCTACATTAATTTGTATTTCAGATTTTTTCAACACTCTTCAGCTTTTTTGTCAGATCTTTTTATTTGTGACCACTCACACCCCTGAATATAAGACCATCTCGAACACCTAATGAGGTGGATATATGTATATACACCCTTATATTATTGTTGAAAGGTTTCATATAATGTATCATTATTTTTGTTTTGATAGATGGTGGCTTCACCGGAGCTTACGATCCTAATGCAGAGGACGTCTCCAACCTTCTTCAAGACAACTCCAAGGATAGCGTCGTCGTTGCCAGCAACGATTCCGATAACAACGTCTCCCGTCGACGACGACGATCGGTCGACTTGGGATTCAATGCTACTAGGTTGGACGGGCGTCGCCGACTGATGGCGTCGGTTGAAGACCCGTCCGGTGGAACGTATACCGGTATCACCAACCCAACGGTGTGTTTGAGATACGGAGAAACCATGCTTTTCACTGTGGATAATAACAATTATCCAGTTTATGATAGGTATGTTTGGTCTTTCAAATATCTATTAGAAATTTTTAGTTGATCTTATTTGATGATAGAGTAGCAAGAAATTGGGAAACTTTGGGACAAGATAGAGTCATGTAGATTTCTTGGCATGGCGTCATTTGATTGAGATTTGTAAGGTTCCGGCGCCCACCACATCTTTATTTATTTGATCATGATAATGAGTACAAGGTATAAAGAGCAAGTTATAGATTTTGAAAAATACGAACTCGTTAAATGTGTCAGTACAAATGAAATAGAAAAAAAGGTATGAGGATAAGATGGCTCTGGATTAGGGTTCACATTATAGAATATTTTGCCTTTTCACCTGACTGTGAACTTGCATTTTATGAAAATTGATGATGTGTTATGAATTTCATTGATTATCAACTTCTTTGTTATCCCGTTGCCTACTGGAAATAGATGATTCCTGTACTAACTCTATTGAGAAGTAATGAATTCAGTGGTCAATGTTTTTTTTGTCATTTTTTTTTTTCAAGTACAAATATGTTATGATGATGTGTTTTCTATTTTCTTTCCATAATCATTAGCTTGGTAAATAATTTTTATGTTTGATTGAGTATAATAAGTATGCTTACTCATGATATAGAAGCAAAATAGGTAATGCTATTGTATGAATGATTACTTTCATGTTTAGGGAGAATCTTTATAACACCAATGAGAAGTTTGACTACGGTGGTTTTAGAGAGTTGGCCGAGCAGCAGAGTCAGGTCCTGACGAGCACGACTCTCTTCGCCTATCAGTTCGTCGACCCTGGTGTCTACGTTTTCACACTCAATAACAATACAGCCAAGAAGATGGTGAGTTGATAGTGAAAAATAGTGCACTTCATTGAGGGAATTGGTAAAAATGATACCTGTAATCTGATTGGTCCAAATTGGATCACATGATATTCAGCGAATTGCACTATTGCATCCAAAAGTACTATCCTGCACTCTGACGTCAGAGTGCAGGATAGTGCAAGGTCTGGAATTATCTAGAATTTAGATAAAATATAGCATTTGGGGCAACTCAGTAACATGGGGAGTTGTATAAAACAAACAATGCACGCATTCTTGTGCATAGAGGACCTAAATAATGAACTCTGTGCTCGACTCGCCAAATGGATATTACGCACTCGGTCCTGCAGACCTCGGTGCGGTATATCCATTGGCTCTTCTCGCACATCGTTCATTATTTGGCCCTGCCTGCACGTGCTTCAAGCATTATTTGTATATTAACGCATATGATGTCTTTGTAACAGTTCTAACACGTGCTTAGTCGAGTGCTAACAAGTGCTTAGTTGACGGCATTTGGACAGTTTCAAAAGTAACAAATGTGTAGAATTCTTTGAATGCCCATGCTAGATGATGTTTACTATGGCCCGTATTCTGAAGTCAAGTTTAATTGAAATACTGGTTTTAAAGTTGTGGTTTAACTATGGATAGCCGATTGTGACATAAATGTGCTTTGTAAACAAAGAAGTAGCACACTAATGAATTGCCATGGCAATGATGAATGTATAAGTATACATCTAGTAAGCATTTTGAACAAACATGCAGTTTACATTGTAGATATGGACTTTGCTGGCTTTCCATAGTTGCGGCTGATCGGATCGATCACCACTCTTTGTAAGACAGGGCCTGTACTTGTGTTATATATTTTTAATGAGAATTTGGAATGAAGGAATTGAAAAATGTTTCATTCTCTTATATTACCCAGTACATCCGTGTCATGGCTGAGAACGCCCAGTGTTCCGAGGAGGGACCGTTCTTCCCGTCCACACCGAGGTACATCATCCAGAATGGTATCGCCTTGGAGTCCGGTATCCTCCTGGCACCGGATTGGATCACCATTGGTTTGGTTCTAGGACTCTCTGTTGTTCTGTCCATCCTACTTATCATTGCTCTGGTAAGAACTAGAACAACTTTCATTCTTATAATTGATCTCATCATACAGGGTGTGCGGATATGATGGTGATGATGATGATGATGATGATGATGATGAGTGTGATGATGATGAAGGTGACATTGATGACAATGATGATTTTAATGATGATTGTGATCTTGATGATGATGATGGTGATGAGGATGATGATGGTGATTGTGATTTTGATGATCATGATTGTGATGATTGTGATGATGATGATGATGATGATGATGGTAATGGTGATTGTGATGATGATGATGATGATTGTGATCTTGATGATGATGATGGTGATGGTGATGTTGATGATGGTGATAATGATTATGATGACATTGATGATAATGGTGATTTTAATAATGATGATGATGATGATGATGATTTTGATGATGATGATTGTGATCTTGATGATGATGATGATGGTGATGGTGATGTTGATGATGGTGATAATGATTATCATGACATTGATAATAATGGTGATTTTAATAATGATGATGATGATGATTTTGATGATGATGATGATGATTGTGATCTTGATGATGATGATTGTGATGATGATGATGACGATGATGATGATTGTGATGATGATGGCGATAGAACGATGATGATGACGATGATGATGACGACGATGATGGTAATGATGATGATGATGGGGACAATGATGACAATGTTAGCAATGTTGATCTTGATGCTGATCAAATAGTAATAAAAAAAGTATTTATTTAAAGTTTCAAATGTCTTGTTAACCAATAGCAGTCTTTCATTTGACACCTCAGGAATTCCAAATCTGTCATACATGTGGCTTTCATAATTAGGTTTATTTTTACTACAGATGATGAAAACCAATTCCTTATTTTTACTCTCCAGATGTTGTTCCGCAAGTACGGCTGGAACAAGCAGCGGTACGTCAGGCCAAAGTTCCGCAACCTGACAGCACAGAATAACTTTGACGATCTCGCCTCAAAGGGATCCACGGTCCACCATACCAAGAAATACCACCGAGCTCTCGAAGGACAGAATATGGAGATGGAAGAAGGGGCTGGTGTACCAGGTAAGAAGATGGAGGAGAAGGAGATAGAATGAGAGAGAGCGAGGAGGGATATGTGAAAGTGGAAGAATACTTTAAAACTCTAAAAATGGTGGAAACCAGTAAAAAAAAATTACTGGTCTTACTGGTTTTTGCTTCTGGGAGTTGTGGAACATATAACTTGTTGTTTTTTTTCTGTGTGTAATCATTAGTTTTTTTTATTTTTTTAGTACTCTTTTATATTTATGTATGTATTTCATATATCCAAAGGTGTGGCAACATCTCAAGCATCTGCTTGGTCATACATCTGCTATGGTCATACATGTACCACTTCATGTCTGCAACCTTGGTATACCGTAATCATTATGTAAATGATCATAATTACACATTATTATTATTATTGAAAATTTAACCCTTTGAACCCGATAGGCCGGAATACCGGCCTACAGCCATGTGATTTCAAAAGCATGGATTCTAAATGTCAGGTGATCTTTTAAAATGACGTCATCTTTCTAGTACGTGTAGGAATATTTAGTCGATAATTTCAGTCAATGTCTGCAATGATTTTGGAAGGATTTAGCTTCAAAAATGGCCAAAATATGCCACTTTTTAGGTGGTCTGTCTATGACAGATCACCTATTGATTTCGTCAGAATTTTCTTTCTTTCTTTATTTCTTTCTTTCTTTATTCTTGGCACCTATGTTTGTCGCCAACTTTTCTCGGAATTGGCTGAATCAATTTTGCTGATTTTTTCGTCATACATAGAATCTATCATAGAGACGGCAAACTAAGCTTTTCAAGGTCATATGGTTATGATGACGTCATCTACGCGCCATTTTGTAAAATTCTTCATTTGATCATATCTTCATTATCAATTATCAAAAATTAACAATATTTACATGACATTAACTTCAGGTCAAAGGTCAACTGTCAATGTCATCAGAGGTCATGTAAAGGTCATGACGCGCGCGTACGCGCGCGTCAAAGGTAAAAAAATTCTCCAAATGGCCTATAAAATTTTTTGGGTACGTTTCAGGTCATTTTAAGCATTTCAAAAATTTGCGCGCGCGCGCGTTTCCGCGCGTAACGCCCTAACGTAACACAGAAATTCCGGTTTTTTTTACATCATTGCATTGATAATAAAATTCTGAACAATTTGATACCTTGATCAACCTTGTACAACCATTAATAACGAAATTAACACCCGTTAAACTTTGCAGCACGTGTGCGCGCGAGCTCTCACTATAGGCCATATATGGGCAAAATCATGCTTATTGAAAATTCATTGTAGCTCTTTAAATAGTCCATTGACCCCCATTTTTTTTTCATATATCGATAGAGTATTAGTTGTAAATTTGATTTCATGTCATCAATGTCCCTCAAATATATCATGACGTCATCAAAATGGCGCCTAAGTTAGAAATTTCATTTTTTCAAAAATGACGTCATCAAATTTATGCAAATTTGGTTGTAACTTCTCGAATATAAATTGTTTTTCGTCCAGATTTGGATATGTTGTAGTTTAGAATTTACTCTTTCTCCTCAGTAAACATGAATTTTCATTTTGAAAAGCGCATCATGGCGTAAAACAGCGATGAAAAGAGGCATGTCATTTTTCCTCATATTGCGTGTAATCTCTATGGGACATGACTTTTTCTCAAAACTGGATTCGACATTCCTCTATTTCGTGAGCCATATCTCCATTTTTTAGCGTCACTTTTCCCTGAGCTTTTAGTATGATGTAGCTGAGATCCTAAGCTTTCGCAAGTGTTCCCTCTATTTTTTTATCAGATGCCGGGATCATGCCCGTTTTTCACTTGCAAAATTGGAATTGTAATTCTCAAAATTGATTACGTGTAATCTCTATGGGGAATATCGTGGCTCAATGGATAACGCATTTGACTTGCTTTCTCGAGGGCGGATGTTCGAGTCCTGGGGTAAACAAGATGATTTTTTTTCCATTTTTTTTTTCTTTTTACCACCTCGTACATGATCCTTTTTGATAATTTAAAGGTACAAAAGTTAAAATTTAGCAAGATAAAAGAGATTATAATTACTTTTTTCATATCACATGTATTGTCATACATCAAAGAGACCCTTTTCACAGTGCTTTATCATCTCCCGTCTTTCACAAGTATTCCATCCATAATGAGCATTCCATTGTCATCATGAAGATCATATTGATCTGCATGAACATGGTCATAGTGGTCATGATGGCAATAATAAAGACAGACCACCTCCTTCGTCCGCATGACGAATTAAATTCTAGTTTGTGATTGCTCGTGTCGTAGGTGCGGTGATACGTGGCGATTCACGTGCTTACTATGGGGAAGCAATTGGTATATCTCACTTTGGTGAAAACAGTGATTTTGAGCCCAAAACAGACACTAAATTTGATATATGTGATTGTAGACTAGGTCTACGAGAAGCCAAACAACTTCAGCCGGCTCGGTCTGGGTACTAGCGGGGGGAAGGTGCCGTTGGGTCTCGAATCATGGGGGATTGTGTGAATGTGGTCGAGAAGTCATTTATGTGCAAATAATTCAGGGTGTATGTCACGACCGCCCCAAATAATTCAGGGTTCAAAGGGTTAATGTATTCAATCTGTGATGGTCACACTATGTACGTAGTCATGACATGCAGAAACGAATAAATAAATACATAGGCCCGTATTCTGAACTCAGGTTTAACTAAGACCATGGTCTAACTCTGTGCTAAAATTATGGGAAGCCGAAAGTGTCAAAAATTTTATTAAGATGTATGTTTTTTTATATTTACTGTGCTCTTTCCTGATTCATCGATGGTGAAGACAATCATCTATTTATAATTCCTTGATAATTATGAATGATTTGAAAGCCAAATGAGTCGAACTATGATATATATATATATACTGTTAGTGATTTATGTAACAATTGGCTATCCATACTTAAACCACAACTTTAAACCTGAGTTTAAATTAAACCTGACTTCTGAATACGGGCCATAGAGTAAAATGGGGAAGAAAGATTTTTTTTTTTAATTTAACGATATGTGGCAGTGAAGGAAAGAAAATAATTTGAAAATGAATAGAAAGAAGATGAATAATGAAAGAGGAAACAATTTTGGAAAGGGAGGAGAGGAATGAAGGAAGGAAGGATGGTTGTGAACAAATGCGGAAATGGTGTTGGAAAATTATAAATACAAGACAGTTACAAACAGTGAATGGAAGATTTCATAGCATTTATTTGGTGCCGACTGAGTTGAGGATATGAGAAAAATGTAGAAGAGATTTGTTTTGAAATGAGAAAAGGAAGCCTCTAGATTTTAGTGGCGAGGGAGAGAACTAGATTGTGATAATAATGGATATAGTAGATTGATACAGAATTAATATTTTTCTTTTGTACACAGTGTATTTAAGTTACTTAATAGGTCATAAAATTCTACCTTTATTCATCTTCCGTCTTCCATAGTGGAAGCCATACAGGTGAAGAGCGATGATTTCTGGGACTACGACAAACAGGTCGATCTCGAGGGATTCACAACCACAGACTTCTATGACCACCTCTCAAAGCAGTCGCGTCATGTGACCAGTGAACTCGGCAGACAGAAAGATGAGGTATAGTATTAAACTGGTTTTATGGTGGTTGAATGAGGCAGAGAAATTTGTAAAATAATGCGGGTTTGATGGTTGTCGAATGAGGCAAAAAAAGTAATGCGAGTGATTGTTTGATATGTCTCATTCTGTCTTTTGTTTTTCCAGGCTAAGGCCCTCTATCAGCAACTGGCAAACCAAGCCCAGTCACTCAAAGGATTATGGGTAGCAAAGCTGAACCTAAAGGGCAAGGCTGCCCTCGCTACCGAGGCTGATCTCGCTGCATATGACTCTAAAAATGCAGAGGTAATGTATATTTAACTTCATCCTTGATCTTTGAATCTGAAGTTGAAAAAGTTTAATCTTTTTCCTCCTTTTTACCTCATTTTTTGCTATTGTTGTCCCCCCCCCATCTAATTTTTGTCTTTCTTTTGGTTTCGTTATATTGATTTTGTTTTACTCTACTCTTTGTTATGATCTATTTGTGCTCTCTGTGTTGTTTGACTCTATACACGGCCTCTCTGTAAAACAGCAATTGACTGATCGACGACTATTTTGATACCACGATTGAATTAATTCAATCAAATCGTGTAAATCAAAACAAATCATATTTGCGATAATTTTCACCAGGAAATTGGTTCATGTGACAGATGATCCTAAAAAGTATTACAGTAACATACAAGTAGGTCTCTCGTGATAATGCACATTTGTGTTATGTACACATGTATTAGGCAACATGTAAATGGAGGACTTGTTCCAACCTACTTTTTGTTGTGTCCTTGACAGCTTGAGTTGGAGCTGGAGCGTCGCCGTGAGCTTGGAATGAGGATGGAAACATATCTGAAGAGACAAGCCGATATCTTGAAGGATGATGATAGATGCAGAGAAGAACACCAGGTAATGGAGAATAAGTGTAGTGCGGGAAGAAGGGAGGGGTACTGAGGGTGAGGGGGATAGGAGGGAGGGAGAGACCGAGAGGGGGGTACTGAGGGTAGGAGGGAAGGACTAAGGGAGGGAGGGAGGGATAGAGTGGTTCCATGACGTTCTTAATTTCATACACTAATTAAATGATCAACTTCAACCTTGGGTTTAACACTATACCCTACCCTAAACCAAACATAAAACCCTATTGCTACCCTAGCCCTAACCCTACATCTTAGACGAAATTTAGCAGAGGGAGGGAGGGTGGGAGGAAGGGGGTACCGACTTGAAAATTCAAACCGTCGCCTTCCTGCACCAAGGCCGTTAGCACACACTGTTCTCTACACACCAACGGCCTTTCCGCTGGAAGGCGACATGCAGTATGCGCTAACGGCCTTTGTGCAATAAGGCAGCGTGCAGTGCACGCTAACGGCCTTTCTGCGGGAAGGCGACATGCAGTGCGCGCTGCTAACGGCCTTTGTGCTGGAAGGCGATGAAACAGACTTTTTGAAGTTAAATGATAAATGCAGAGACAAATGTTAACACAAAGCCTCAAGCTTGAATGTCGGGCTAAAGAGGGAGAGAAAAGGGAAAGGAGGGGAAACCTTATAGAGATAGAAAACCTATAGACAGAGCTATACATGTAGGGGTTGAACCATTATAAACACACAATAATTCAGTCGTCCTAAGCTTGTGGATGCTAAATGAAGAGAATTCTTCAGTTTGACATTTCCTTTGTCATTTCCCGTGCTTTAGGTGTCCTTCTTGTCTGGTCTCAGCGAAGCAACCCGTCTGATGAATGAGTATTCTGAGAAGCTTTCTGCCGGTGGAGAATCCCTGGAGAGAGAGTTTGATAACTCGATGCAAAACCAGTAAGTCGACTTGAATTTTTTATTTTTTATGCAAAATTTAGATTTGCATATTATCACTTAGCTGTCAAAAATTGTGTCCCTCAAAATTCTAAGGGCTACTGGGAAAAGGCTGTATTTGAGAAATATGGTGATGGTGGCAAACTCTTATTGTCTGACAACAGTCTTCCATTTCATTTAGAGAACTCTTACTTGGCAAAAAAGAAGGTTACCACTTATTGTTTTTTCGTCCATTTTTAAGCATTTTCTGAGCTGCCTTCAAAAATTCAAATTTTGATGTACAAGGTTTTAAAAGTTTGTTTCTGGATTGAAAGCTAATAGCATATGAAATCTCAATTTGCACCATTACAAGCTAATTTTTCTTCCTATTTTCATCTTTGACAGTACTATCCGACGTGTTGGCGCCCTCTTGAGTCGCATGTCCCAAGAGGTATCTGCGGAGTGTCAGAGGATAGGAGCTTGGGGTGTTCTAGGTCAAGGTTCAGGAGGTCTTCTGGTAGTACCCGGAACTGACAACACACCTCTTCCTAGGGAAGAACTGTTCGGTAAGTATCAAGAATCATTGATTTCAGGATATGGTTGCCTGAGGTGTCCTTTCAAATTTTACCAGATTAAGTTTTAACGTTATATTTGTTTAGCCAAGTCTAATGCATTTGGCCACTTTCAAATTTTTAAACAGACTACAAATAAAAAATCTGCATTCATATGTATATTTAGCTTACTATTTCCATCATTCTTTTAAATGATGATTATATGACCTTAGTTTATAAAGTGGACTCACTCTCCCAACCCGGGGGGGGACACTCAGTATATAATGCGTAGTGGGTATGTGCCGCGGAGGGGACCCCCATTTTTACACTCAAATTTCCGTTCCAAGGCATAGCATTTTTATTTCGTTGAGAAAAAGAACAAAGGAAGCCGCTCCAAAGCATAGCATTTTCTTCTCATTGAGAAAAAAAAAGAAAAAATCCGCTCCAAAGCTTCGCATATTTTTCGTTACGCCGTTCTGGTCGCATTGATCCGATACAATGAGCTGTCATTTAGTGAAAAGCGGCCGCAGAGCGCTGTTCGACCATCGCTTCTGTGCGAGCGCACCTGGCACCCGTTCCATAGGGATGAATACACACTCGCACACAGGCGATTCATTCCAAGGACCCCCGTTTTCACAAACATTTGTAGTTCCGAAGCCTGGTCCGAGGACCCTCCATTTTACAATAAGCCCGCTCCGGAGCCCCCGTTTTTTGTCTTTCCCGCTGCTCACCCCTACCACTGTTTTGGTCGAGTAACCCCGGGCTCCCAACACACTCATGGCTCCAGCCCAGCAACAGTTCCTCTGTATATACATGTACACATATACACAGATACTCTACAAATATTCATGTGAACATTTTTATTCTAGTAAAATTGTAATTCCAGCAGAGATACATGTATTTGTGAAATTTCTGCTATGAAGACTATATATTCTTGAAAATATTCGATTTGAAATATATGTGTGCCTCCGCCCACTGTACACATTGTACATGCAGGTGGTAATTAAGGGCATTATTTCTTGATTAAAAATAAATCCTCAACCATTGCCGAAGTGTGAATGGACTTACATTTATCATGTCTCTCTAACTGCAGGTGCTGATGGTAAACTGCAGCAGACGGAGGTGACCAAACGAGACCCGACCACGGGTCTAGTCGTTCCGGTTCCAGGATCTCTGATGCTGACCGCCAACGGAGAGGTCAGGAGGGTCAAGGCCAACATGTTTGTCCATCCTCAGACCGGTCACGTATTGCCGATGAAAGGCAACGTCTCCTATGACACCATGACTTCACGGTTGATCGTCGTAACGGATACATCGTCAAGTGAGTTGAATATTTGTTTTGTGGGATACTGTACCTGATATTGAATACCTGACGGTGTAATAGTACAAACTATTGTCAAATTTTACTGTTCTTTTTGAGCAACTGATGTATTGTTGATACTATAAAGGCAGTCAATATTTGTTATATGGCATCGTACTGATGAATAGCAACTTCTCCTATGACATCCAGACATCACGGTTGATGTTATAACAGATACATCGTGAAGTGAGTTGAATATTTGCATTGTGTAATATTATACAGATATTGAATGCCTTACAGTGCAATAGAACAAAATAATACACAAGATCAATTTTTTGCTATTCTTTTTGACCGAGTGATATATTTCTATTATTGCATGAGCATAGCCAATATTTGCCTTGTCTAATATTGCAAAGTTAAATTAGTGAAATGATAATCGATATACTTCTAGCTGATATGTCATTATTATGTTGACTAATAGGGAATGCTTATGGTGGTAGGCCAGAGCATTTTATGCCAAAAAACAAAGCAAGTCGTATTCATACACTTTACGTGCAACATTTTGCCAGTGAAAGGGTATAAAAAGTATAAGTCTTGCAGCACCATGTAATAGAAATATTTTCATTCATTTACCTTACAGCCGAGCTTCCACGATCAGACGATGGCGTCCTGCCCTTCGTGCCCTACCCCATCGACCCCAACTCCGGCCTCCCGGTCCAATCCCTCATCACTGAAGCGGAGCATGCCGGTGAAATCAAACTGGGCGCGGCCATGTCCGACCCTGCCACCGGTCTCCAGTGCCCAATCCTTGCAATCACCATCCACCCTGAGACGGGCGTGGCCTATCCCCTCTGCGGCACACATATCGACCCTGTGACCGGACTGCCGCTCCCCATCGAAGTCGGGTCACTCATGGTGGATCCAACCAGCGACCAGCCAGTGCCGATCTTGGATGTTTCTATTGATATCGAGACAGGTAATATCTTTTCTTGCTTTTAACGTCAGTTTGGGTTCGTTCGTTTGTCCACTTTACATGATAAGAATACATGTACAGTAACTGATCATCATCATTTATTTAAATCAGCATTTTCCCTATTACGCAGTGTTGCTGACTCTCAGGCCATGATGACATTCCCCTTCTGCCGCTTGTTGTTTTGAACCAAATTTCATTGAAACAGTGTATGATAACAAGATGAAGTGTAAAATTCTACCATCTAGGCTTTAGACAAGCAAGTGAAGGGGTAGGCCAAACAGTTATTAGACCAGATAGATCGATAGAAGATCAAGTGGGTTTAGCCATGATGGTCTTAGACGATCTAGAAATTAAACCATCTGTTTGCAGACCAAGTAGATTTAGCCATGATAAACAATCTGCTAGTAGACCAAGATGGTTGAGCAATAATGGTGTCAGATGATTTGACAAATAGTCTGCTTGTACATGTAGATCAAGTTGGTTTAGCCATGTTGGTGTTTGACTATCTGAGAATTAGACTAGATCTTAGTAAACTATAAAGTGGATCCAAACTTTTGACCACATGGATCTTGACCACTTAACCATTCTTCTCCTCCTCCTCTTCCTCCTAGGGGACGTGATACCTATCGGTGGTGTCCAACAAACACTGACCGATGCCCACGACGCCTACAGCCCGATGGTCATGTCTGACAAGTTTGTTGAGCCTGTGAGCATGCTGACGGCCCGTATAGGTGGTGTCAGACTGGAAGGGTCGGAGGTGACTCCTACCGGTGGAAGCTACCAGTCTCTCCTGGATGCGAGCTTGATGCTGTGTGAGATCCAAGTCCTGGAGAGGATGAAGACGTACCTTGATAACTTGATGGGTAAGTGGATGCGCGCTAGCTCAGTCAGTAGAGCGAGGTATTCGTATTCCGGTGACCCGGGTTCGATTCCTACTTGGTGCGCTAGTGCCCTTTGGTAAGGCATTAATCCTCAGTACCTTAAGCCGTCGGTCCTCTGGTTGCTTGCTTACAAGCATTCATGCTTTCTAAGCAATCAGGTAAAAAATCACCACCAATCAAGTGGAGCGTTGTGGCCCAGTGGATTAGTCTTCGGACTTTGAAACAGAGGGTCGTGGGTTCGAATCCCAGCCATGGCGTAATTTCCTTCAGCAAGAAATTCGTCCACGTTGTGCTGCACTCGACCCAGGTGAGGTAAGTGGGTACCTGGCAGGAATTTATTCCTTGAAATGCCACCGCGCTGTAAAAGGCTGCGGGGCTAAAGCCAGGGTAATAATATCCAATGGAGCGCATAGGGACGCATTTGGCAGTGATATGCGCTATATAAGCATGTTGGTATTATTATTATTATTATCAATCAAAGTGGGAAATATTTGAATGATAACAAACAAATGATAGGGATAAGAGTGGGCTTGATTAAAGAAAGCTTCTAACAAAAAATTCATTAATTATCAGTACTTTTCTAAATGGTTTCTGTATTTGACAATTGTTGCTCTCAGGATGTTCAAGCATTGCTTTTCATGACATAATTTTAACATTCTGGTGTCACATTGAATGAGCTGTGCATTTGCTATGCCCTCTCAACCACTTTGTGAATGTTTTCAGCACAGATAAATAGCCATTCTT